>NC_074682.1:60434825-60461199 GCF_029448725.1 Salvelinus fontinalis | reverse complement strand
AGCCAGAGAACCTACTGTATTTATCTAAGAGGCCCAATGCGCTGCTGAAACTGACAGACTTTGGTTTTGCCAAAGAGACCACCACACACAACTCACTGGACACCCCCTGCTACACACCATACTACGTTGGTAAGGACACACACAGACCCACACACCCACACGCACAGACCCACACACAGACCCACACACAACTCACTGGACACCCCCTGCTACACACCATACTACGTTGGTAAGGACACACACAGACCCACACACAGATCCACACACAACTCACTGGACACCCCCTGCTACACACCATACTACGTTGGTAAGGGGACACACAGACCCACACACAGACCCACACACAACTCACTGGACACCCTCTGCTACACACCATACTACGTTGGTAAGGACACACACAGACCCACACACAGACCCACACACATACCCACACACAACTCACTGGACACCCCCTGCTACACACCATACTACGTTGGTAAGGACACACACAGACCCATACACACAGACCCATACACACAGACCCATACACACAGACCCATACACACAGACACACCAACACACAGACCCATTCATATTTTCTGTCTCTTCAAAGGGCTTTATGTGAAACATATGTTTACAAAGCAAATTAAATAAACAAGAACAAAAGAACAATTAGAAGTTAACAGTGAACACGTGTTGTATTATCAGCTATGTCCAGTGTTTTACCAATGTTGCCAATAGTTGTATTACTAATAGAAAGATAAATATTGGTGCTATATATATATATATATATATATATCTCTCTCTCTCTCTCTGTCTCTCTCTGTCTCTCTCTGTCTCTCTCTGTCTCTCTCTGTCTCTCTCTGTCTCTCTCTGTCTCTCTCTGTCTCTGTCTCTGTCTCTGTCTCTCTCTGTCTCTCTCTGTCTCTCTCTGTCTCTCTCTGTCTCTCTCTGTCTCTCTCTCTCTCTCTCTGTCTCTCTCTGTCTCTCTCTGTCTCTCTCTGTCTCTCTCTCTGTCTCTGTCTCTGTCTGTCTCTCTGTCTCTCTGTCTCTCTGTCTCTCTGTCTCTCTGTCTCTCTGTCTCTCTGTCTCTCTGTCTCTCTGTCTCTCTGTCTCTCTGTCTCTGTCTCTGTCTCTCTGTCTCTCTGTCTCTGTCTCTGTCTCTCTGTGTCTCTGTCTCTCTGTGTCTCTGTCTCTCTGTGTCTCTGTCTCTGTCTGTCTCTCTGTCTCTCTGTCTCTCTGTCTCTCTGTCTCTCTGTCTCTCTGTGTCTCTGTCTCTCTGTGTCTCTGTCTCTGTCTCTGTCTCTCTCTCTGTCTCTCTGTCTCTGTCTCTCTGTCTCTCTGTCTCTGTCTCTGTCTCTCTGTCTCTGTCTCTGTCTCTCTGTCTCTGTCTCTGTGTCTCTGTCTCTGTCTCTGTCTCTGTCTCTCTGTCTCTGTCTCTCTGTCTCTGTCTCTGTCTCTCTGTCTCTCTCTGTCTCTCTCTGTCTCTGTCTCTCTGTCTCTCTGTCTCTGTCTCTCTGTCTCTCTCTGTCTCTCTGTCTCTCTGTCTCTCTGTCTCTGTCTCTCTGTCTCTGTCTCTCTGTCTCTGTCTCTGTCTCTCTGTCTCTGTCTCTCTGTCTCTGTCTCTGTCTCTCTCTCTGTCTCTCTCTCTGTCTCTCTCTCTGTCTCTCTCTCTCTCTCTCTCTCAGCTCCAGAGGTGTTGGGACCAGAGAAGTATGATAAGTCATGTGACATGTGGTCGCTAGGCGTCATCATGTACATCCTGTAAGTAACCTGATAACTTTACACTCTCAAACGAGAAATAAGATGAAAAGACAGAACTTGAACGTGCATAACTATTCACCCCCCTCAAAGGCAATACTTTGTAGATCCGCCTTTTGCAGCAATTACAGCTGCAATTCTCTTGAGGTATGTCTCTATAAGCTTGGCACATCTAGCCACTGGGATTTTTTGCCCATTCTTCAAGACAAAACTGCTCCAGCTCCTTCAAGTTCGATGGGTTCCGCTGGTGTACAGAGATCTTTAAGTAACACCACAGATTCTCAATTGGATTGAGGTCTGGGCTTTGACTAGGCCATTCCAAGACATTTAAATGTTTCCCCTTAAACCACTCAAGTGTTTCTTTAGCCGTATGCTTAGGGTCATTGTCCTGCTGGAAGGTGAACCTACGTCCCAGTCTCAAGTCTTTGGAAGACTAACAGGTTTCCCTCAAGAATTTCCCCGTAATTAGCTCCATCTATCTTTCCCTTGATCCTGACTAGTTTCCCAGTCCCTGCTGATGAAAAACGTCCCCACCGCATGATGCTGCCACCACCGTGCTTCACTGTGGGGATGGTGTTCTCGGGGTGATGAGAGGTGTTGGGTTTGCGCCAGACATAGCGTTTTCCTTGATGGCCAAAAAGCACAGTTTTAGTCTCATCTGACCAGAGTACCTTCTTCCATATGTTTGTGGAGTCTCCCACGTGCCTTTTGGCAAACACCAAACGTGTTTGCTTATTTTTTTTCTTTAAGCAATGTCTTTTTTTCTGGCCACTCTTCTGTAAAGCCCAGCTCGGTGGAGTGTACGGCTTAAAGCGGTCCTATGGACAGATACTCCAATCTCCACTGTGGAGCTTTGCAGCTCCTTCAGGGTTATCTTTGGTCTCTTTGTTGCTTCTCTGATTAATGCCCTCCTTGCCTGGTCTGTGAGTTTTGGTGGGCGGCCCTCTCTTGGCAGGTTTGTTGTGGTGCCATATTCTTTCCATTTTATTTATAATGGATGTAATGGTGCTCCGTGGGCTGTTCAAAGTTTCCAATATTTTTTTATAACCCAACCCTGATCTGTACCTCTCCACAACTTTGTCCCTAATCTGTTTGGAGAGCTCCTTGGTCTTCATGGTGCCTCTCGCATAGTGGTGTTGCAGACTCTGGGGCCTTTCAGAACAGGCGTATATATATATATACTGAGATCAGGTGACAGATCATGTGACACTTAGATTGCCCACAGGTGAACTTTATTTAACTAAATATGTGACTTCTGAAGGTAATTGGTGGCACCGGATCTTATTTAGGGGCTTCATAGCAAAGGGGGGTGAATACATATGCACGCACCACTTTTCAGTTTTACATTTTTTGAAACAAGTTATTTTTTTCTATATCATTATTATGGGGTTTTAACCCTTTACCTTTCTACCTTACACTCCTACCTGTCCTATGTGTTTCTAACCTTGTGGGTTTCCTAAACGGGTTGTGTGTTTCTAACCTTGTGGGTTTCCTAAACGGGTTGTGTGTTTCCTAAACGGGTTGTGTGTTTCCTAAACGGGTTGTGTGTTTCCTAAACGGGTTGTGTGTTTCCTAAACGGGTTGTGTGTTTCCTAAACAGGTTGTGTGTTTCTCCGCGGGTTGTGTGTTTCTCAGCGGGTTGTGTGTTTCCTAAACGGGTTGTGTGTTTCTAAACTTGTGTGTTTCCTAAACGGGTTGTGTGTTTCTAAACTTGTGTGTTTCCTAAACGGGTTGTGTGTTTCTCAGCGGGTTGTGTGTTTCTAAACTTGTGTGTTTCCTAAACGGGTTGTGTGTTTCTAAACTTGTGTGTTTCCTAAACGGGTTGTGTGTTTCTCAGCGGGTTGTGTGTTTCTCAGCGGGTTGTGTGTTTCTCAGCGGGTTGTGTGTTTCTCAGCGGGTTGTGTGTTTCCTAAACGGGTTGTGGGTTTCCTAAACGGGTTGTGTGTTTCTCAGCGGGTTGTGTGTTTCTCAGCGGATTGTGTGTTTCCTAAACGGGTTGTGTGTTTCCTAAACGGGTTGTGTGTTTCTCAGCGGGTTGTGTGTTTCTCAGCGGATTGTGTGTTTCTCAACGGGTTGTGTGTTTCTCAGCGGATTGTGTGTTTCCTAAACGGGTTGTGTGTTTCCTAAACGGGTTGTGTGTTTCCTAAACGGGTTGTGTGTTTCCTAAACGGGTTGTGTGTTTCCTAAACGGGTTGTGTGTTTCCTAAACGGGTTGTGTGTTTCCTAAACGGGTTGTGTGTTTCTCAGCGGGTTGTGTGTTTCTCAGCGGATTGTGTGTTTCTCAGCGGGTTGTGTGTTTCTCAGCGGATTGTGTGTTTCCTAAACGGGTTGTGTGTTTCCTAAACGGGTTGTGTGTTTCTCAGCGGGTTGTGTGTTTCTCAGCGGGTTGTGTGTTTCTCAGCGGATTGTGTGTTTCCTAAACGGGTTGTGTGTTTCCTAAACGGGTTGTGTGTTTCTCAGCGGGTTGTGTGTTTCCTAAACGGGTTGTGTGTTTCCTAAACGGGTTGTGTGTTTCCTAAACGGGTTGTGTATTTCCTAAACGGGTTGTCTGTTTCTAAACTGAATATTGAATGATTCTAGTCTTATCTCTCCTTCCTTCTAACTTTGGTTCTACTTTTAACGGTCTGTCCATCTCTCTCTTCTCCCCCCCCAGGTTATGTGGTTATCCTCCGTTCTACTCTAACCATGGTCTGGCCATCTCTCCTGGGATGAAGAAGAGAATCAGGATGGGAGAATATGAGTTTCCTAACCCAGAGTGGTCCGACGTATCAGAGGAGGGTAAGTGTGCCTTTTTATACTTAAATGTCCTTGTATAGTGGACTTGTATAGTGGGCTTGTTTAGTGTCAAAAGCTTCATTTAAATCTGCTCCAACACCTCAGTTTTTCCCTCACGGCCGACATGCAATTTACACTGGTACGATTAATGATAAGTGATAGCCTGTCGGGCAACAAGATTCTCCAGGAGAATTTTATAGAAAGTTATCCTCTGCGTGATAATTCAAATGATATGTTATCTGTCAAATAGGTCCAGCACCACCTTATTATCAACCCTCAACCAACAATGCAGAGTAAACTAAATAATCTAACAACAATTTGCAAAATTAAGCTGTTCAGGAGTCTGTTGTCTTGGAGGTAGAAGCTGTTCAGCAGTCTGTTGTCTTGGAGGTAGAAGCTGTTCAGCAGTCTGATGGCTTGGGGGTAGAAGCTGTTCAGCAGTCTGATGGCTTGGGGGTAGAAGCTGTTCAGCAGTCTGATGGCTTGGGGGTAGAAGCTGTTCAGCAGTCTGATGGCTTGGGGGTAGAAGCTGTTCAGCAGTCTCATGGCTTGGGGGTAGAAGCTGTTCAGGAGTCTGATGGCTTGGGGGTAGAAGCTGTTCAGGAGTCTAATGGCTTGGGGGTAGAAGCTGTTCAGGAGTCTTATGGCTTGGGGGTAGAAGCTGTTCAACAGTCTGATGGCCTGGGGGTAGAAGCTGTTCAGGAGTCTGATGGCTTGGGGATAGAAGCTGTTCAGCAGTCTGATGGCTTGGGGATAGAAGCTGTTCAACAGTCTGATGGCCTGGGGGTAGAAGCTGTTCAGGAGTCTGATGGCTTGGGGATAGAAGCTGTTCAGCAGTCTAATGGTTTGGGGGTAGAAGCTGTTCGGCAGTCTAATGGCTTGGGGGTAGAAGCTGTTCAACAGTCTGTTGGCTTGGGGGTAGAAGCTGTTCAGGAGTCTTATGGTTTGGGGGTAGAAGCTGTTCAGGAGTCTGTTGGCTTGGGGGTAGAAGCTGTTCAGGAGTCTTATGGCTTGGGGGTAGAAGCTGTTCAGCAGTCTAATGGCTTGGGGATAGAAGCTGTTCAGCAGTCTGATGGCTTGGGGGTAGGAGCTGTTCAGCTGTCTAATGGGGGTAGAAGCTGTTCAGCAGTCTGATGGCTTGGGGGTAGGAGCTGTTCAGCTGTCTAATGGGGGTAGAAGCTGTTCAGCAGTCTGATGGCTTGGGGGTAGAAGCTGTTCAGCTGTCTAAGGGGGTAGAAGCTGTTCAGCAGTCTGATGGCTTGGGGGTAGGAGCTGTTCAGCTGTCTAATGGGGGTAGAAGCTGTTCAGCAGTCTGATGGCTTGGGGATAGAAGCTGTTCAGCAGTCTAATGGCTTGGGGATAGAAGCTGTTCAGCAGTCTAATGGCTTGGGGATAGAAGCTGTTCAGCAGTCTGATGGCTTGGGGATAGAAGCTGTTCAGCAGTCTGATGGCTTGGGGATAGAAGCTGTTCAACAGTCTGATGGCCTGGGGGTAGAAGCTGTTCAGCAGTCTGATGGCTTGGGGATAGAAGCTGTTCAGCAGTCTGATGGCTTGGGGATAGAAGCTGTTCAACAGTCTGATGGCCTGGGGGTAGAAGCTGTTCAGGAGTCTGATGGCTTGGGGATAGAAGCTGTTCAGCAGTCTAATGGTTTGGGGATAGAAGCTGTTCAGCAGTCTAATGGCTTGGGGGTAGAAGCTGTTCAGCAGTCTAATGGCTTGGGGGTAGAAGCTGTTCAACAGTCTAATGGCTTGGGGGTAGAAGCTGTTCAACAGTCTAATGGCTTGGGGGTAGAAGGAGCATTTTGGTCCACACTTGGCGCTCTGGAACGTGGTAATTCACATATAGAGTGTACTTCGCCATCCTGCATTTCCACAATATAGATGTACCTTAATATTTACTCAATTCTATTTTGTGTCTGTGTAGCCAAGCAGCTGATCAGGGACCTGCTGAAGACCGAGCCCACACAGAGGATGACCATCACAGAGTTCATGAACCATCCATGGTTCAACGTGAGTTTGTCTCTCCTCTACCCGTCTCTCTCTCCTCTCCCTTGTCTTTCTTTCTCCCTCCTCTCCCCTGTCTCTCTCTCCGCTCTCTCCCCTGTCTCTCTCTCACTCTCTCCCCTGTCTCTCTCTCTCTCCCCTGTCTCTCTCTCTCTCCCCTGTCTCTCTCTCTCTCCCCTGTCTCTCTCTCTCTCTCTCTCCCCTGTCTCTCTCTCTCTCCCCTGTCTCTCTCTCCCCTGTCTCTCTCTCCCCTCTCTCTCCCCTGTCTCTCTCTCCGCTCTCTCCCCTGTCTCTCTCTCTCTCTCCCCTGTCTTTCTCTCTCTCCTCTCTCTCCCCTGTCTCTCTCCCCTGTCTCTCTCTCCGCTCTCTCCCCTGTCTCTCTCTCTCTCTCTCTCCCCTGTCTCTCTCTCTCTCTCTCTCTCTCTCCTCTCTCTCCCCTGTCTCTCTCTCCTCTCTCTCCCCTGTCTCTCTCTCTCTCCCCTGTCTCTCTCTCTCTCCCCTGTCTTTCTCTCTCTCCCCTGTCTCTCTCTCCTCTCTCTCTCCTCTCTCTCCCCTGTCTCTCTCCCCTGTCTCTCTCTCCTCTCTCTCCCCTGTCTCTCTCTCTCTCTCTCTCTCTCTCTCTCTCTCTCCTCTCTCTCTCCTCTCTCTCCCCTGTCTCTCTCTCCCCTCTCTCCCCTGTCTCTCTCTCTCTCTCTCTCCACTCTCTCTCTCTCTCCTCTCTCTCTCTGTGTGTGCTTTGGGGACCTTTAACAGAATGTGACTGGCAGAACGGATGATGTATGTGGAGGATGAGGGCAGCAGTAGATGTCTCAGATGGGGGGAGTGAGGCCTAAGAGTTTTTTTTTAAATAAGCATCAACCAGTGGGTCTTGCGACGGTTACACAGAGATGACCAGTTTACAGAGGAGTATAGAGTGCAGTGATATGTCCTATAAGGAGCGTTGGTGGTAAATCTGATGGCCGAATGGTAAAGAACATCTAGCCACTACATCTAGCACCCTTACCTGCCAATCTATAAATTACGTCTCCGTAATCTAGCATGGGTAGGATGGTCATCTGAATCAGGGTTAGTTTGGCAGCTGGGGTGAAAGAGGAGCGATTACAATAGAGGAAACCAAGTCTAGATTTAACTTTAGCCTGCAGCTTTGATATGTACTGAGAGAAGGACAGTGTACCGTCTAGCCATACTCCCAAGTACTTGTATGAGGTGATTACCTCAAGCTCTGAACCCTCAGAGGTAGTAATCACACCGATGGGGAGAGGGGCATTCTTCTTACCAAACCACATGACCTTTGTTTTGGAGGTGTTCAGAACAAGGTTAAGGGCAGAGAAAGCTGGTTGGACACTAAGAAAGCTTTGTTGCAGAGCATTTAACACAAAATCCAGAGAGGGGCCGGCTGAGTATAAGACTGTATCATCTGTGGCCGGACTGTGTAATGGAGCGTTTGGATATCTAAACTTGGGGGTGCTTTTGTTAAACAGAAAACATATTTCACTACTTTAATGAACCAGTCCATTTTCAAGTATTGATGAAGCTGTCGTGATTTGACAGGAATGTAGCTTGTCTACAGTTTGGTTACGTTTTTATTGGAAAAGACAATTCTGCAGAGGGAGGTACGATCGGATGAAACTGTTGTGAGAAACGGAGAGATTGTAGGGAGAAGAACTGTGATCACTTGGTATATTTTGAGTCGTGAGTCGCCATTGGTCAGGAACACTAGAGTCGACGTTTCGGGAAACAAAATGTCACCTGCCTGACGCAGATTCCAGATTCCGCCTACTGTACGACGACGGTAGAACTTCATTGCCCCTAGTGGTCAAAAAATAATTTATGTGATGTTTTATAAAAATGATCTTATCGGGGCCGAAGGCACTTCGACAAGCTGTGCCACAACCGGCCGTGACCGGGAGTCCCATAGGGCGGCGCGCAATTGGCCGTCCAGGTTAGGGGAGGGGCTCAACGTGCTCTCTGCGACTCCTTGTGGCGGGCCTGGCGCCCGCAGGCTGACTTTGGTTATCAGTTAAACAGTGTTTCCTCCGACACATTGGTGCAGGTTAAGTGGGCGGGTGTTAAGGAGGACGGTTTGGCGGGTCATGTTTCAGAGGACGCATGACTCGACCTCAGCCTCTCCCGAGGCCGTTGGGAAGTGGCAGCGATGAGATAAGATCGTGATTGAATATCACAAAATTGGGGAGAAAAAGAGGGGTAAAATACAAAATATAAACACTACCGTTCAAAAGTTTGGGGGTCACATAGAAATGTCCTTGTTTTTGAAAGAAAAGCTAATTTTTGTCCATTTAAAAACATCACATTGATCAGAAATACAGTGTAGACATTGTTAATGTTGTAAATGACTATTGTAGCTGGAAACGGCTGATTTTTTATGGAATATCTACATAGGCGTACAGAGGCCCATTATCAGCAACCATCACTCCTGTGTTCCAAAGGCACGTTGTGTTAGCTAATCCAAGTTTATAATTTTAAAAGGCTAATTGATCATTAGAAAACCCTTTTGAAATGTTAGCACAGCTGAAAACTGTTGTTCTGATTAAAGAAGCAGTAAAACTGGCCTTCTTTGGACTAGTTGAGTATCTGGAGCATCAGCATTTGTGGGTTCGATTACAGGCTCAAAATGGCCAGAAACAAAGATCTTTCTTCTGAAACTCGTCAGTCTATTCTTGTTCTGAGAAATGAATTGATGTCTTTGATGTCTACAATGTAGAAAATAGTAAAAAATAAAGAAAAACCCTGGAATGAGTAGGTGTATCAACTTTTGACTGGTACTGTTTAATATATCTTATTGATTTAACGGAAAACTTGTTGGTTATTACTGCATGGTCGGAACTAGAAGCACAAGCATTTCGCTACACTCGCATTAACATCTGCTAACCATGTGTATGTGACAAATAACATTTGATTTGATTTGAAAATGATTAACATTTTCCATTTGTCACATCCCTAGCGTGTGTGTGTATGTGTGTGTCACATCCCTAGCGTGTGTGTGTATGTGTGTGTCACATCCCTAGTGTGTGTGTGTATGTGTGTGTCTCATCCCTAGTGTGTGTGTGTGTCTCTTTCTCTGTAGCAGTCGATGGAGGTTCCCCAGATTCCTCTCCACACCAGGCGAGTTCTGATCGAGGAGAAAGATGCCTGGGAGGACCTCAGGGTGAGACTGACTGCATTTTCGGTGGAATTGGAAATGGAACACTATTCCCTATGTAGTGCACACTATTCCCTATGTAGTGCACACTATTCCCTATGTAGTGCACACTGTTCCCTATGTAGTGCACACTGTTCCCTATGTAGTGCACACTATTCCCTATGTAGTGCACACTATTCCCTATGTAGTGCACACTATTCCCTATGTAGTGCACACTATTCCCTATGTAGTGCACACTATTCCCTATGTAGTGCACACTATTCCCTATGTAGTGCACACTATTCCCTATGTAGTGCACACTATTCCCTATGTAGTGCACACTATTCCCTATGTAGTGCACACTATTCCCTATGTAGTGCACACTGTTCCCTATGTAGTGCACACTATTCCCTATGTAGTGCACACTGTTCCCTATGTAGTGCACGCTGTTCCCTATGTAGTGCACGCTATTCCCTATGTAGTGCACACTGTTCCCTATGTAGTGCACACTATTCCCTATGTAGTGCACACTGTTCCCTATGTAGTGCACACTGTTCCCTATGTAGTGCACACTGTTCCCTATGTAGTGCACACTATTCCCTATGTAGTGCACGCTAGTCCCTATGTAGTGCACGCTATTCCCTATGTAGTGCACACTAGTCCCTATGTAGTGCACTTCTTTTGACCAGGACCAATAGGGTTCCATTTGGGAGAGAATTTACATAACACAGAGGTGTCCAAACCCAGTGAGGCGGGGTCCAAACCCAGTGAGGCGGGGTCCAAACCCAGTGAGGCGGGGTCCAAACCCAGTGAGGCGGGGTCCAAACCCAGTGAGGCGGGGTCCAAACCCAGTGAGGCGGGGTCCAAACCCACTGAGGCGGGGTCCAAACCCACTGAGGCGGGGTCCAAACCCACTGAGGCGGGGTCCAAACCCACTGAGGCGGGGTCCAAACCCACTGAGGCGGGGTCCAAACCCACTGAGGCGGGGTCCAAACCCACTGAGGCGGGGTCCAAACCCACTGAGGCGGGGTCCAAACCCACTGAGGCGGGGTCCAAACCCACTGAGGCGGGGTCCAAACCCACTGAGGCGGGGTCCAAACCCACTGAGGCGGGGTCCAAACCCACTGAGGCGGGGTCCAAACCCACTGAGGCGGGGTCCAAACCCACTGAGGCGGGGTCCAAACCCACTGAGGCGGGGTCCAAACCCACTGAGGCGGGGTCCAAACCCACTGAGGCGGGGTCCAAACCCACTGAGGCGGGGTCCAAACCCACTGAGGCGGGGTCCAAACCCACTGAGGCGGGGTCCAAACCCACTGAGGCGGGGTCCAAACCCACTGAGGCGGGGTCCAAACCCACTGAGGCGGGGTCCAAACCCACTGAGGCGGGGTCCAAACCCACTGAGGCGGGGTCCAAACCCACTGAGGCGGGGTCCAAACCCACTGAGGCGGGGTCCAAACCCACTGAGGCGGGGTCCAAACCCACTGAGGCGGGGTCCAAACCCACTGAGGCGGGGTCCAAACCCACTGAGGCGGGGTCCAAACCCACTGAGGCGGGGTCCAAACCCACTGAGGCGGGGTCCAAACCCACTGAGGCGGGGTCCAAACCCAGTGAGGCGGGGTCCAAACCCAGTGAGGCGGGGTCCAAACCCAGTGAGGCGGGGTCCAAACCCAGTGAGGCGGGGTCGTGGGGTCCAAACCCAGTGAGGCGGGGTCCAAACCCAGTGAGGCGGGGTCCAAACCCAGTGGGGCGGGGTCCAAACCCAGTGAGGCGGGGTCCAAACCCAGTGAGGCGGGGTCCAAACCCAGTGAGGCGGGGTCCAAACCCAGTGAGGCGGGGTCCAAACCCAGTGAGGCGGGGTCCAAACCCAGTGGGGCGGGGTCCAAACCCAGTGGGGCGGGGTCCAAACCCAGTGGGGCGGGGTCCAAACCCAGTGGGGCGGGGTCCAAACCCAGTGGGGCGGGGTCCAAACCCAGTGAGGCGGGGTCCAAACCCAGTGAGGCGGGGTCCAAACCCAGTGAGGCGGGGTCCAAACCCAGTGAGGCGGGGTCCAAACCCAGTGAGGCGGGGTCCAAACCCAGTGAGGGGAGCTCTTTTTGGGGCCGCTGGTGTCTTGGTAAAAAATGTTGAAATTAAAAAATGCCTTCCTACCTAGACGTCAGTATGATGTTGTTACAGAAAGTTGTCTCATGAACTTCCTGTCTGTGTGTCTCTCAGGAGGAGATGAATAGCGCCTTAGCGACCATGAGAGTGGACTATGAGCAAGTCAAAATCAAGACCATCGAGGAGTCCTCCAATCCCCTTCTGATGAAGAGGAGGAAGAAAATACAGTCCTCAGCCAATCACACAGTCCCAGACACACAGACACCTGCCCTATGAGACGTGCGCACACACACACACACACACACACACACACACACACACACACACACACACACACACACACACACACACACACAGAAATATACGCACACACACACACAGGGATACACACATCATACACGCGTTGTAAAACGGAAGCAATACGGTTTATCGACTCACTGGTGAATGGATTTTCTTAAAGCATAGAAGTTTATATTTCATGACCAGTTTTAATGTTTTTAAAAGCATTTATTTTGATTAATCAATGTTTTTACCTAATCGACCAGTCAGCTATGTTCACCTTTTAAACCAGTCAAGAGATTATGATAAGTGAGGAGGCGAACGTGTCCAAACAGACTTCCTTATATCAGTTAGTGATCAACAAACCATGTGTGTTATTGAAATGACTTGTGGGAATGTAAACACACACCTACACATAGAGACCTATGACGTCACCTCCCGGCCACGTCCCATTCAGAGGTCTATGTAGTCACCTCCCGGCCACGTCCCATTCAGAGACCTATGAAGTCACCTCCCGGCCACGTCCCATTCAGAGACCTATGAAGTCACCCCTCGGCCACGTCCCATTCAGAGACCTATGAAGTCACCTCCCGGCCACGTCCCATTCAGAGACCTATGACGTCACCTCCCGGCCACGTCCCATTCAGAGGTCTATGAAGTCACCCCTCGGCCACGTCCCATTCAGAGGTCTATGTAGTCACCTCCCGGCCACGTCCCATTCAGAGGTCTATGTAGTCACCTCCCGGCCACGTCCCATTCAGAGACCTATGACGTCACCTCCCGGCCACGTCCCATTCAGAGGTCTATGAAGTCACCTCCCGGCCACGTCCCATTCAGAGACCTATGAAGTCACCTCCCGGCCACGTCCCATTCAGAGGTCTTTGAAGTCACCTCCCGGCCACGTCCCATTCAGAGACCTATGAAGTCACCTCCCGGCCACGTCCCATTCAGAGACCTATGACGTCACCTCCCGGCCACGTCCCATTCAGAGGTCTATGACGTCACCTCCCGGCCACGTCCCATTCAGAGACCTATGACGTCACCTCCCGGCCACGTCCCATTCAGAGACCTATGTAGTCACCTCCCGGCCACGTCCCATTCAGAGACCTATGACGTCACCTCCCGGCCACGTCCCATTCAGAGGTCTATGACGTCACCTCCCGGCCACGTCCCATTCAGAGGTCTATGACGTCACCTCTCGGCCACGTCCCATTCAGAGGTCTCAGACGTCACCTCCCGGCCACGTCCCATTCAGAGGTCTATGACGTCACCTCCCGGCCACGTCCCATTCAGAGACCTATGAAGTCACCCCCCCGGCCACGTCCCATTCAGAGACCTATGACGTCACCTCCCGGCCACGTCCCATTCAGAGACCTATGAAGTCACGCCCCAATCAGAGACCTATGAAGTCACGCCCCGGCCACGTCCCATTCAGAGGTCTATGTAGTCACGCCCCGGCCACGTCCCATTCAGAGGTCTATGTAGTCACGCCCCGGCCACGTCCCATTCAGAGGTCTATGTAGTCACCCCCCGGCCACGTCCCATTCAGAGACCTATGAAGTCACGCCCCGGCCACGTCCCATTCAGAGGTCTATGAAGTCACGCCCCGGCCACGTCCCATTCAGAGGTCTATGAAGTCACCCCTCGGCCACGTCCCATTCAGAGACCTATGACGTCACCTCCCGGCCACGTCCCATTCAGAGGTCTATGAAGTCACCTCCCGGCCACGTCCCATTCAGAGACCTATGAAGTCACGCCCCGGCCACGTCCCATTCAGAGGTCTATGAAGTCACGCCCCGGCCACGTCCCATTCAGAGGTCTATGAAGTCACCCCTCGGCCACGTCCCATTCAGAGACCTATGACGTCACCTCCCGGCCACGTCCCATTCAGAGGTCTATGAAGTCACCTCCCGGCCACGTCCCATTCAGAGACCTATGAAGTCACCTCCCGGCCACGTCCCATTCATGAACCACTGTCCCACAGTACAGGGTGAATAGTTGAGTACAGTTCACTTGGCCTCCACCCAGCTTGCTGGCTTTCATCCACAATCCTCAAAACCACTTCCCTCTACCCCCTATGCACTTGTGGAGAGCTGATTCGCCCAGGGTACAACTGTTTAAGGGCAGAGACAAGGCAGCCATGTTTCATAATGGAATGCAGCCTGGAGGCCATCTCAGCCTGGTGCTGTTCTCTGGGGGGTTTGTAGTCTTTCTAGTCTTTTCAGTTGTAGTTCTTATCCTGGCTGCTGAAATGTTAAGAATCCCTTTCTGCTCAGACTTTGTACTGTGTGAATGCTATGCAGAGGGTTTCACCCCAAAACTACCTTCTAGATCATTTTGATACGGCTTTGATTTTGTGTATAAATATAGTGTCGCAGAATCGTCACTTTGTGTCTCTGTGTGTCTCTGTGTGTGTGTGTTCCTGCATCCTATCACTGTGGGTCACAAGTAGTGCTGCTAGCTGCGTCACTACAGACCCGGGTTCGATCCCAGGCTGTGTCACAGCCGGCCGTGACCGGGAGACCTTATGGAGATTCGCACAATTGGCCCAGCGTCGTCCGGGTTAGGGGAGGGTTTGGCCCAGCGTCGTCCCGGGTTAGGGGAGGGTTTGGCCCAGCGTCGTCTGGGTTAGGGGAGGGTTTGGCCCAGCGTCGTCTGGGTTAGGGGAGGGTTTGGCCCAGCGTCGTCCGGGTTAGGGGAGGGTTTGGCCCAGCGTCGTCTGGGTTAGGGGAGGGTTTGGCCCAGCGTCGTCCCGGGTTAGGGGAGGGTTTGGCCCAGCGTCGTCCCGGGTTAGGGGAGGGTTTGGCCCAGCGTCGTCTGGGTTAGGGGAGGGTTTGGCCCAGCGTCGTCTGGGTTAGGGGAGGGTTTGGCCCAGCTTCGTCCGGGTTAGGGGAGGGTTTGGCCCAGCGTCGTCCGGGTTAGGGGAGGGTTTGGCCCAGCGTCGTCCCGGGTTAGGGGAGGGTTAGGCCCAGCGTCGTCTGGGTTAGGGGAGGGTTTGGCCCAGCGTCGTCCCGGGTTAGGGGAGGGTTAGGCCCAGCGTCGTCTGGGTTAGGGGAGGGTTTGGCCCAGCGTCGTCCGGGTTAGGGGAGGGTTTGGCCCAGCGTCGTCCGGGTTAGGGGAGGGTTTGGCCCAGCGTCGTCCGGGATAGGGGAGGGTTTGGCCCAGCGTCGTCCGGGTTAGGGGAGGGTTTGGCCCAGCGTCGTCCGGGGTTAGGGGAGGGTTTGGCCCAGCGTCGTCCGGGTTAGGGGAGGGTTTGGCCCAGCGTCGTCCGGGTTAGGGGAGGGTTTGGCCCAGCGTCGTCTGGGTTAGGGGAGGGTTAGGCCCAGCGTCGTCCGGGTTAGGGGAGGGTTTGGCCCAGCGTCGTCCGGGTTAGGGGAGGGTTTGGCCCAGCGTCGTCCGGGTTAGGGGAGGGTTTGGCCCAGCGTCGTCCGGGTTAGGGGAGGGTTTGGCCCAGCGTCGTCCGGGTTAGGGGAGGGTTAGGCCCAGCGTCGTCCGGGTTAGGGGAGGGTTAGGCCCAGCGTCGTCCGGGTTAGGGGAGGGTTAGGCCCAGCGTCGTCCGGGTTAGGGGAGGGTTAGGCCCAGCGTCGTCCGGGTTAGGGGAGGGTTTGGCCCAGCGTCGTCCGGGTTAGGGGAGGGTTTGGCCCAGCGTCGTCCGGGTTAGGGGAGGGTTTGGCCCAGCGTCGTCTGGGTTAGGGGAGGGTTTGGCCCAGCGTCGTCTGGGTTAGGGGAGGGTTTGGCCCAGCGTCGTCTGGGTTAGGGGAGGGTTTGGCCCAGCGTCGTCCGGGTTAGGGGAGGGTTTGGCCCAGCGTCGTCCCGGGTTAGGGGAGGGTTAGGCCCAGCGTCGTCTGGGTTAGGGGAGGGTTTGGCCCAGCGTCGTCCCGGGTTAGGGGAGGGTTAGGCCCAGCGTCGTCCGGGTTAGGGGAAGGTTTGGCCCAGCGTCGTCTGGGTTAGGGGAGGGTTTGGCCCAGCGTCGTCCCGGGTTAGGGGAGGGTTTGGCCCAGCGTCGTCCGGGTTAGGGGAAGGTTTGGCCCAGCGTCGTCCGGGTTAGGGGAAGGTTTGGCCCAGCGTCGTCCGGGTTAGGGGAGGGTTTGGCCCAGCGTCGTCCCGGGTTAGGGGAGGGTTTGGCCCAGCGTCGTCCGGGTTAGGGGAGGGTTTGGCCCAGCGTCGTCCGGGTTAGGGGAGGGTTTGGCCCAGCGTCGTCCGGGTTAGGGGAGGGTTAGGCCCAGCGTCGTCTGGGTTAGGGGAGGGTTTGGCCCAGCGTCGTCTGGGTTAGGGGAGGGTTAGGCCCAGCGTCGTCCGGGTTAGGGGAGGGTTTGGCCCAGCGTCGTCTGGGTTAGGGGAGGGTTAGGCCCAGCGTCGTCCGGGTTAGGGGAGGGTTTGGCCCAGCGTCGTCCGGGTTAGGGGAGGGTTTGGCCCAGCGTCGTCCGGGTTAGGGGAGGGTTAGGCCCAGCGTCGTCCGGGTTAGGGGAGGGTTTGGCCCAGCGTCGTCCGGGTTAGGGGAGGGTTTGGCCCAGCGTCGTCCGGGTTAGGGGAGGGTTTGGCCCAGCGTCGTCCGGGATAGGGGAGGGTTTGGCCCAGCGTCGTCCGGGTTAGGGGAGGGTTTGGCCCAGCGTCGTCCGGGGTTAGGGGAGGGTTTGGCCCAGCGTCGTCCGGGGTTAGGGGAGGGTTTGGCCCAGCGTCGTCCGGGTTAGGGGAGGGTTTGGCCCAGCGTCGTCCGGGTTAGGGGAGGGTTTGGCCCAGCGTCGTCCGGGTTAGGGGAGGGTTTGGCCCAGCGTCGTCCGGGTTAGGGGAGGGTTAGGCCCAGCGTCGTCCGGGTTAGGGGAGGGTTTGGCCCAGCGTCGTCCGGGTTAGGGGAGGGTTTGGCCCAGCGTCGTCCGGGTTAGGGGAGGGTCTGGCCCAGCGTCGTCCGGGTTAGGGGAGGGTTTGGCCCAGCGTCGTCCGGGTTAGGGGAAGGTTTGGCCCAGCGTCGTCTGGGTTAGGGGAGGGTTTGGCCCAGCGTCCCGGCCGGGATGTCCTTGTCCCATCGCACTCTGGCGTCTCCTTGTGGCGGGCCGGGCGCCTGCAAGCTAGGTGTATGGTGTTTCCTCCGACACATTGGTGCAGCTGGCTTCCGGGGTTAAGCGAGCAGTGTGTCAAGAAGCAGTGCGGCTTGGCAGGGTCGTGTTTCGGAGGACGCACTGCTCTCGACCTTCGCCTCTCCCAAGTCCATACAGGAGTAGCAGTGATGAGACAAGCCTGTAACTACCAATTGGATTCCACGAAATTGAGGAGAAAAAGGGGGGGAAATAATTTGGGCACTTTTTATTGGAAATTTGGGGCACAGAAACAGCAAGCCTCCCTATATCTCACTGAGGTGTGGTGACATTCTGGTCCCCCTTGTCTACGGGACTCTACCCCCAAGAGCTTAGTGACTTTCAACGTGGCATCGTCATAGAATGCCACCTTGCCAACAAGTCCGTTCGTAAAATTTCTGTCCTGTTAGAGCTGCCCCCGGTCAACTGTAAGTGCTGTTATTGTCAAGTGGAAACGTCTAGGAGCAACAACGGCACATTCGTGAAGTGGTAGGCCACACAAGTTCACAGAACGGGAACATTGAGTTTATAAAATGATTTTGTAATGTATTTGACGAGCAGGTGTCCACATACTTTTTGGTCATGTAGTGTAGAGTGACACACCTGACAGTCCATCCGTTATGGCATCATTGACCTGAATGTAGCAACAATCACCAAAATTGTTAAGAACGACAAAAAGTATTTTTTCAATATATAATAAATGCAACAATTTGAACAATAGAATAAGATACTTTAAATGTACAAATAAGGGTTCTGGTCATTTGGTGGGTATTCAGGTATTACATGTATTTTAATGCTCTCATGTTCTAATGGTATCAGGTATTTTTCTATATTTTGTGTGAAAATAAATACAATTTATAAGTGCCTCATTTGCATAAATACACTGGGTGTATTTGCATATATGAATACATTAACATAAAGGACAAGGCTACAACCACACACAAAAAAACGTGCTTTGTCTAGACCTACCTGCACTCACCTGCGGTGTCTAGACCTCATTAATTACTGTTGTCACGTTCTATTGTATAATTCAATAGCAGGACACCCTCAATAGCAGGACACCCTCGGTTTAAAACATTTACATTTAAGTCATTTAGCAGACTTACAAATTGGTGCATTCACCTTATGATATCCAGTTGAACAGCCAGTTTACAATAGTGCATCTAAACCTTTAAATGGGGGGGGGGGCGGGTAGAAGGATTACTTTATCCTATCCTAGGTATTCCTTAAAGAGGTGGGGTTTCAGGTGTCTCCGGAAGGTGGTGATTGACTCCGCTGTCCTGGCGTCGTGAGGGAGTTTGTTCCACCATTGGGGTGCCAGAGCAGCGAACAGTTTTGACTGGGCTGAGCGGGAGCTGTACTTCCTCAGAGGTAGGGAGGCGAGCAGGCCAGAGGTGGATGAACGCAGTGCCCTTGTTTAAAAATCAACAGGTTCTAGATTACACCTATCTGAACATACTTCACATCGTTTGTGAGATCAGACCATAATATCACTATAATCAGTGTTCATTTTCGGGAAGTTGCTTTCATTTCAGAGCATCTAATTTGTAAACATTTCAATTGTATTAAATTATAACTTTTTTTTTTCTTCTTTCAATTCCACCAAAAATAACACCCATCAAAATGAAGGTATCTTTCTTGTGTGGTAAACGTCGAGGCGTTAAATCTCCGACAAAGCTCTAGTGTTCTTTATAGATGCAGCGAAAAGACAATGTACTCCGTTGGTTGGTTTGTCACACTGTGGGACAGGAAACTCCTCTGGTTGGTCACACTGGGGGACAGGAAACTCCTCTGGTTGGTCACACTGGGGGACAGGAAACTCCTCTGGTTGGTCACACTGGGGGACAGGAAACTCCTCTGGTTGGTCACACTGGGGGACAGGAAACTCCTCTGGTTGGTCACACTGGGGGACAGGAAACTCCTCTGGTTGGTCACACTGGGGGACAGGAAACCCCTCTGGTTGGTCACACTGGGGGACAGGAAACCCCTCTGGTTGGTTGGTCACACTGGGGGACAGGAAACTCCTCTGGTTGGTTGGTCACACTGGGGGACAGGAAACTCCTCTGGTTGGTCACACTGGGGGACAGGAAACCCCTCTGGTTGGTCACACTGGGGGACAGGAAACCCCTCTGGTTGGTCACACTGGGGGACAGGAAACCCCTCTGGTTGGTTGGTCACACTGGGGGACAGGAAACCCCTCTGGTTGGTCACACTGGGGGACAGGAAACTCCTCTGGTTGGTTGGTCACACTGGGGGACAGGAAACTCCTCTGGTTGGTTGGTCACACTGGGGGACAGGAAACTCCTCTGGTTGGTTGGTTACACTGGGGGACAGGAAACTCCTCTGGTTGGTTGGTTACACTGGGGGACAGGAAACTCCTCTGGTTGCTCACACTGGGGGACAGGAAACTCCTCTGGTTGGTTGGTTACACTGGGGGACAGGAAACTCCTCTGGTTGGTCACACTGGGGGACAGGAAACTCCTCTGGTTGGTCACACTGGGGAACAGGAAACTCCTCTGGTTGGTCACACTGGGGGACAGGAAACTCCTCTGGTTGGTTGGTTACACTGGGGGACAGGAAACTCCTCTGGTTGCTCACACTGGGGGACAGGAAACTCCTCTGGTTGGTCACACTGGGGGACAGGAAACTCCTCTGGTTGGTCACACTGGGGAACAGGAAACCCCTCTGGTTGGTCACACTGGGGGACAGGAAACCCCTCTGGTTGGTTGGTCACACTGGGGGACAGGAAACTCCTCTGGTTGGTTGGTCACACTGGGGGACAGGAAACTCCTCTGGTTGGTCACACTGGGGGACAGGAAACTCCTCTGGTTGGTTGGTTACACTGGGGGACAGGAAACTCCTCTGGTTGCTCACACTGGGGGACAGGAAACTCCTCTGGTTGGTTGGTTACACTGGGGGACAGGAAACTCCTCTGGTTGGTCACACTGGGGGACAGGAAACTCCTCTGGTTGGTCACACTGGGGAACAGGAAACTCCTCTGGTTGGTCACACTGGGGGACAGGAAACTCCTGGTTGGTCACACTGGGGGACAGGAAACTCCTCTGGTTGGTTGGTTACACTGGGGGACAGGAAACTCCTCTGGTTGCTCACACTGGGGGACAGGAAACTCCTCTGGTTGGTCACACTGGGGGACAGGAAACTCCTCTGGTTGGTCACACTGGGGAACAGGAAACTCCTCTGGTTGGTCACACTGGGGGACAGGAAACTCCTCTGGTTGGTTGGTTACACTGGGGGACAGGAAACTCCTCTGGTTGGTCACACTGGGGAACAGGAAACTCCTCTGTTTGGTTGGTCACACTGGGGGACAGGAAACTCCTCTGGTTGGTCACACTGGGGAACAGGAAACTCCTCTGTTTGGTTGGTCACACTGGGGGACAGGAAACCCCTCTGGTTGGTTGGTTACACTGGGGGACAGGAAACTCCTCTGGTTGGTCACACTGGGGGACAGGAAACTCCTCTGGTTGGTTGGTCACACTGGGGGACAGGAAACTCCTCTGGTTGGTCACACTGGGGGACAGGAAACTCCTATGGTTGGTCACACTGGGGGACAGGAAACTCCTCTGGTTGCTCACACTGGGGGACAGGAAACTCCTCTGGTTGGTCACACTGGGGGACAGGAAACTCCTCTGGTTGGTCACACTGGGGGACAGGAAACTCCTCTGGTTGGTTGGTCACACTGTGGGACAGGAAACTCCTCTGGTTGGTTGGTTACACTGGGGGACAGGAAACTCCTCTGGTTGGTTGGTTACACTGGGGGACAGGAAACTCCTCTGGTTGGTCACACTGGGGGACAGGAAACTCCTCTGGTTGGTCACACTGGGGGACAGGAAACTCCTCTGGTTGCTCACACTGGGGGACAGGAAACTCCTCTGTTTGGTTGGTCACACTGGGGGACAGGAAACTCCTCTGGTTGGTCACACTGGGGGACAGGAAACTCCTCTGGTTGGTTGGTCACACTGGGGGACAGGAAACTTCTCTGGTTGTTAGGGGTTGTAGTTACTTTGTAAAGCTAACACCTTTTTTGTTTACTGTGTTTATGTTTGTCTCACTGTAGAGATGATTATGTTTATACACATGTCCCAAAGGGCACCCTAACCCCTATGTAGTGCACTACTTTTGACCAGGGCCTTATGGGTAGTAGTGTACTATATAGGGAATAGAGTGCCATGTGGGACTGATATGTTATTCATGTGTACAGCCCCTCAGGGCAGGGAGTGTGTGTGTGTGTGAGAAAGAGACTTCCTAACTTACCATTTTAAAAAATGCCCAAGCCTGAGGCATGGTTATTTTGGATGCGTACAGTCCACATTCAAAGTTCCCAAATGGCAAAACATATTTCAAAAAGATCTGATATGGTGCAACAAAACAGGATTTATTTTACTTTTTTTAACCAACAAAATAATGATCCGATCAACTTAAATCATAGATGAAAAGACATAATATGGTCTGTGTGTGTGGTCAAAACATTATTCTGCGTCTAGCTAGGACTCCTCCCACCCAGGGCCCAACTTCCTGCCTTAATCCTGACTTAATCCTAACACTAACACACGTCACAGTACAAAGCATGTGCAAGAGGGAGAGCCATGAACTAAGGTACACTAATAACAACAGAATAAATAAAATCAGGTAACTATAAATACTAAAGGTACATAACATTTCATCACATTTATATTTCATATATACAGTGCCTTTGGAAAGTATTCAGACCCCTTGACTTTTTCCACATTTTGTTACGTTACAGCTTTATTCTAAAATTGATAATATTTTTTTGCCCTTCAACTACACACATTACCCCATAATGACATCACAATACCCCATAATGACATCATAATACCCCACAATGATATCACAATACCCCATAATGACATCACAATAACCCATAATGACAAAGCAAAAACAGGTTTTTAGAATTTTTGCTAGTTTATTCAAAATAAAATACTGAAATAACACATTTACATAAATATTCAGACCTTTTGCTCTACAGAGATGTTCGATCGGGTTCAAGTCCGGACTCTGGCTGGGCCCCTCAAGGACATTGAGACTTGTCCCGAAGCCACTCCTGCATTGTCTTGGCTGTGTGCTTAGGGTCGTTGTGCTGTTGGAAGGTGAACCTTCGCCACAGTCTGCGGTCCTGAGCACTCTGGAGCAGGTTTTCATCAAGGATCTCTCTACTTTGCTCTGTTCATCTTTCCCTCGATCCTGACTAGTCTCCCAGTCCCTGATGCTGAAAAACATCCCCACAGCATGATGCTGCCACCACCATGCTTCACCATAGGGATGGTGCCAGGTTTCCTCCAAATGTGACGCTTGGCATTCAGGCCAAAGAGTTCAATCTTGGTTTCATCAGACCAGAGAATTTTGTTTCTTATGGTGTGAGAACTGTAGGTGCCTTTTGGCAAACTCCAAGCGGGCTGTCATGTGCCTTTTACTGAGGAGTGGCTTCCATCTGGCCACTCCACCATAAATGCCTGATTGGTGGAGTTCTGTAGAGATGGTTGTCCTTCTGGAAGGTTCTCCCATCTCCACAGAGGAACTCTGGTCACCATCGGGTTCTTGGTCACCTCCCTGACCAAGGCCCTTCTCCCCCGATAGCTCAGTTTGGCCCGGCAGCCAGCTCTAGGAAGAGTCTTGGTGGTTCCAAACTTCTTCCATTTAAGAATGATGGAGGCCATTGTGTTCTTGGGGACCTTCAATGTTACAGAAATGTTTTAATACCCTTCCCCAGATCTGTGCCTCGACACAATCCTGTCTCGGAGCTCGACGGACAATTCCTTCGACCTCATGACTTGGTTTTCGCACTGACATGCACTGTCAACTGTAGGACCTTATATAGACAGGTGTGTGCCTTTCCAAATCATGTCCAATCAATTGAAGTTACCACAGGTGGACTCCAATCAAGTTGTAGAAACATCTCAAGGATGATCAATGGAAACAGGATACGCCTGAGCTCTATTTAGTCTCATAGACAAGGGTCTGAATACTTAAGTAAATAAGGTATTTCTGTTTTTTATTTTGTGTACATTTGCAAACTTTTTCTACTTTGTCATTACAGGGTATTGTGTGTAGATTTATGAGAAAAAGATGTATATTTAATCGATTTTAGAATAAGGCTGTAACGTAACAAATATGTGGAAAAGGTCAAGAGGTCTGAATACTTTCCGAATGTGCTGAATACACACGGTGATCTGTTTTATCCAATGTCTAACAGGCTGTGTGTGTATGTGTTAACCATGTTGGAGGTGTCAGAATGGGGTTAGAGGAGAGCCCTTGAACCAGACAATGAAACTTAGGCCCGAACCCTGTTCCTAATCACTGCTGCTGAACACACCGAAATGGAATGGGGCAAATGTTTTCGGGGCGTTCTCACACACCTGAGAGAGTAGCAGGGCTGGGGTGGGAGCGTGTCATCTAGCTTTGATGTGGCGACAGCTAGCTAATCGTCTCTGTGTGTGTGTGTGTGTAACGGATGTGAAATGGCTAGCTAGTTAGCGAGTACGCACTACTAGCATTTCAATTGGTTACGTCACTTGCTCTGAGACCTGAAGTAGGGTTTCCCCTTGCTCTGCAAGGGCCGTGGCTTTTGTGGAGCGATGGGTATCGACGCTTCGTGGGTGTCAGTTGTTAATGTGTGCAGAGGGTCCCTGGTTCGCGCCCGTGTAGGGGCAAGGGGACGGTTTAAAGTTACACTGTTGTGTGTGTGTGTGTGTGTGTGTGTGTGTGTGTGTGTGTGTGTTTAGCACATTGACATACAGCACATCTAATGTAGCATTTGTATAATGTAGCATGTGTATAATGTAGCATGTGTATAATGTAGCATGTGTTTAATGTAGCGTGTGTATAATGTAGCATGTGTATAATGTAGCATGTGTATAATGTAGCATGTGTATAATGTAGCGTGTGTATAATGTAGCATGTGTTTAATGTAGCATGTGTATAATGTAGCATGTGTATAATGTAGCATGCGTATAATGTAGCGTGTGTATAATGTAGCATGTGTATAATGTAGCATGTGTATAATGTAGCGTGTGTATAATGTAGCGTGTGTATAATGTAGCGTGTGTATAATGTAGCATGTGTATAATGTAGCATTTTGTAAGTCGCTCTGGATAAGAGCGTCTGCTAAATGACTTAAATGTTAAATGTTAAATGTAGCATGTGTTTAATGTAGCGTGTGTATAATGTAGCATGTGTATAATGTAGCATGTGTATAATGTAGCATGTGTATAATGTAGCATGTGTATAATGTAGCATGTGTTTAATGTAGCATGTGTTTAATGTAGCATGTGTATAATGTAGCGTGTGTATAATGTAGCATGTGTAGCATGTGTATAATGTAGCGTGTGTATAATGTAGCATGTGTAGCATGTGTATAATGTAGCATGTGTATAATGTAGCATGTGTATAATGTAGCGTGTGTATAATGTAGCATGTGTAGCATATGTTTAATGTAGCATGTGTATAATGTAGAATATGTATAATGTAGCATGTGTGTAATGTAGCATGTGTTTAATGTAGCATGTGTATAATGTAGCGTTTGTTTAATGTAGCATGTGTTTAATGTAGCATGTGTTTAATGTAGCATGTGTATAATGTAGCATGTGTATAATGTAGCATGTGTATAATGTAGCATGTGTATAATGTAGCATGTGTTTAGTGTAGCATGTGTTTAATGTAGCATGTGTATAATGTAGCGTGTGTATAATGTAGCATGTGTAGCATGTGTATAATGTAGCATGTGTATAATGTAGCATGTGTTTAATGTAGCATGTGTATAATGTAGCGTGTGTATAATGTAGCATGTGTTTAATGTAGCATGTGTTTAATGTAGCATGTGTTTAATGTAGCATGTGTATAATGTAGCGTGTGTATAATGTAGCATGTGTAGCATGTGTTTAATGTAGCATGTGTATAATGTAGAATATGTATAATGTAGAATATGTGTAATGTAGCATGTGTGTAATGTAGCATGTGTATAATGTAGCATGTGTTTAATGTAGCATGTGTATAATGTAGCGTTTGTTTAATGGCCCTGATGATGATATTTAGAGTGAGAGAGGGGGCCCCAGATGGGGATGTTTAGGGTGAGAGAGGGGGCCCCAGATGGGGATGTTTAGGGTGAGAGAGGGGCCCCAGATGATGATGTTTAGGGTGAGAGAGGGGGCCCTGATGATGATGTTTAGGGTGAGAGAGGGGGCCCTGATGATGATGTTTAGGGTGAGAGAGGGGGCCCTGATGATGATGTTTAGGGTGAGAGAGGGGGCCCTGATGATGATGTTTAGGGTGAGAGAGGGGGCCCCAGATGGGGATGTTTAGGGTGAGAGAGGGGGCCCCAGATGGGGATGTTTAGGGTGAGAGAGGGGGCCCCAGATGGGGATGTTTAGGGTAAGAGAGGGGGGCCCTGATGATGATGTTTAGGGTGAGAGAGGGGGCCCCAGATGATGATGTTTAGGGTGAGAGAGGGGGCCCCAGATGGGGATGTTTAGGGTGAGGGGGGCCCTGATGATGATGTTTAGGGTGAGAGAGGGGGCCCCAGATGGGAATGTTTAGGGTGAGAGAGGGGGCCCCTGATGATGATGTTTAGGGTGAGAGAGGGGGCCCCAGATGGGGATGTTTAGGGTGAGAGGGGAGCCCAGATGATGATGTTTAGGGTGAGAGAGGGGGCCCCAGATGATGATGTTTAGGGTGAGAGAGGGGCCCCAGATGGGGATGTTTAGGGTGAGAGAGGGGGGCCCTGATGATGATGTTTAGGGTGAGAGAGGGGGGCCCTGATGATGATGTTTAGGGTGAGAGAGGGGGGCCCTGATGATGATGTTTAGGGTGAGAGAGGGGGCCCCAGGTGGGGATGTTTAGGGTGAGAGAGGGGGCCCCAGATGGGGATGTTTAGGGTGGGAGAGGAGGCCCTGATGATGATGTTTAGGGTGAGAGAGGGGGCCCTGATGGGGACGTTTAGGGTGAGAGAGGGGGGCCCAGATGATGATGTTTAGGGTGAGAGAGGGGGCCCTGATGATGATGTTTAGGGTGAGAGAGGGGGCCCCAGATGGGGATGTTTAGGGTGAGAGAGGGGGCCCCAGATGGGGATGTTTAGGGTGAGAAAGGGGCCCTGATGATGATGTTTAGGGTGAGAGAGGGGGACCCTGATGATGATGTTTAGGGTGAGAGAGGGGGCCCCAGATGGGGATGTTTAGGGTGAGAGAGGGGGGCCCAGATGGGGATGTTTAGGGTGAGAGAGGGGGGCCCTGATGAT
>NC_074682.1:60259825-60432325 GCF_029448725.1 Salvelinus fontinalis | reverse complement strand
AACCCCACCGCCACCACGGGGCACTCTCTCCAGCCATTCCTTTTGAAAGTAGTGATCGCGAGCCATAAACGGGTCCCCGTTTTTTTGTGTACTACATCATCAAAGTGTTTATTATGTCAACCATTTTGTGTGATATTCTATGTCCTGCAAAATAAAATAAAAAAAGTATTATTTTTAGAACAAAACAAAAAAAGTGCAATTCTATTTGTACTATATTTTATTTGTTATGTTTAATATCCTGTAGTCTATCTTTAATATTACTACTGTATTACCGTCTGCTGTGTACAATCTGAGTTTTTAGAGCATAGAATTCCTGGAAAGGAATAATAAGGTTGAATTAGCATCCCAATGGTTAAAACGCTACCCAGGGTTTGGTGCGTTGGTGTGGCTTTATATATCATATCTGCGTCATTTCCCCGACCAGAAACTAAGTCAGTCATCTGTCCCTATTGACATGATACAGACAGACAAATGTTAGTCAGTTTTCTGTCCAAGACAGACAGAGACAGACAGACAGAGACAGAGAGACAGACACAGACAGAGACACAGACAGAGACACAGACAGACACAGACAGACACACAGAGACAGAGACACAGACAGAGACACAGACAGACAGAGACACAGCGAGACAGACAGACAGACAGCGAGACAGACAGACAGACAGACAGTCGTGAGGATGCCTGTCTGAAGAGAGGAAGGTCTGGCACCTCGTGAAACCGAAACACCCCCCCCCCCCCCCTCCTCATCATCCATCATCACTGCAGTGTGATTCAATTATTCACGGTAAAGTTAGATGTGAAGTGAAATAAGGCAATTTAACCTTAATCTCAATGCACTACATTGAAGAGTTTGGCATGTTTATATTGTCTAAAGATACGATTTTTCAATGACACAGCACCTGGTAGTGTTTAGACCTATAGCTGTTTATCAGGGTGCTCTTGCCGTGACAGAGAACACCTCCGTACAGTTACACCGAGAACCGTGACAGAGAACACCTCCGTACAGTTACACCGAGGACCGTGACAGAGAACACCTCCGTACAGTTACACCGAGGACCGTGGCAGAGAACACCTCCGTACAGTTACACCGAGAACCGTGACAGAGAACACCTCCGTACAGTTACACCGAGGACCGTGACAGAGAACACCTCCGTACAGTTACACCGAGGACCGTGACAGAGAACACCTCCGTACAGTTACACCGAGGACCGTGACAGAGAACACCTCCGTACAGTTACACCGACGACCGTTCCAAAACAATGGTCCTCAGGTCTCCAAGGGGAGCACGGTCTGGTTTTTTGCCCTAACACTACACAGCTGATACAAATGATCAAAGCTCGATGATTGGTGAATCAGCTGTGTAGGGTTGAGGACCAAGTTTGGGAAAAGCTGATTTACAGGTTATGTCCCAAATGGCACACTATTTAGTGCACTACATTAAACCAGGGTTCCCTATTTAGTGCACTACATTAAACCAGGGTTCCCCATTTAGTGCACTACATTAGACCAGGGTTCTCTATTTAGTGCACTACTTCAGACCAGGGTTCCCTATTTAGTGCACTACATTAAACCAGGGTTCCCTATTTAGTGCACTACATTAAACCAGGGTTCCCTATTTAGTGCACTACATTAGACCAGGGTTCCCTATTTAGTGCACTACTTTAAACCAAGGTTCTCTATTTAGTGCACTACATTAGACCAGGGTTCCCCATTTAGTGCACTACATTAGACCAGGGTTCTCTATTTAGTGCACTACTTCAGACCAGGGTTCCCTATTTAGTGCACTACATTAAACCAGGGTTCCCTATTTAGTGCACTACATTAAACCAGGGTTCCCTATTTAGTGCACTACATTAGACCAGGGTTCCCTATTTAGTGCACTACTTTAAACCAAGGTTCTCTATTTAGTGCACTACATTAGACCAGGGTTCCCTATTTAGTGCACTACTTTAAACCAAGGTTCTCTATTTAGTGCACTACATTAGACCAGGGTTCCCTTTTTAGTGCACTACTTTAAACCAGGGTTCCATATTTAGTGCACTACTTTAGACCAGGGTTCCCTATTTAGTGCACTACATTAGACCAGGGTTCCCTATTTAGTGCACTACATTAAACCAGGGTTCCCTATTTAGTGCACTACATTAGACCAGGGTTCCCTATTTAGTGCACTACATTAAACCAGGGTTCCCTACTTAGTGCACTACATTAGACCAGGGTTCCCTATTTAGTGTACTACATTAAACCAGGGTTCCCTACTTAGTGCACTACATTAAACCAGGGTTCCCTATTTAGTGCACTACATTAGACCAGGGTTCCCTAGTTAGTGCACTACTTTAAACCAGGGTTCCCTATTTAGTGCACTACATTAGAGCAGGAACCACAGGGCTCATCGTGCACTACTTTAGACCAGGAACCATAGGGCTCATCGTGCACTACATTAAAGCAGGAACCACAGGGCTCATCGTGCACTACATTAAAGCAGGAACCATAGGACTCATCGTGCACTACATTAGACCAGGGTTCCCTATTTAGTGCACTACTTTAGACCAGGGTTCCCTATTTAGTGCACTACATAAAACCAGGGTTCCCTATTTAGTGCACTACTTTAAACCAGGGCTCCCTATTTAGTGCACTACATTAGACCAGGGTTCCCTATTTAGTGCACTACATTAGAGCAGGGTTCCCTATTTAGTGCACTACATTAGACCAGGGTTCCCTATTTAGTGCACTACATTAGACCAGGGTTCCCTATTTAGTGCACTACATTAGAGCAGGAACCACAGGGCTCATCGTGCACTACATTAAAGCAGGGTTCCCTATTTAGTGCACTACATTAGAGCAGGAACCATAGGGCTCATACATGGATGAGTCATCACCTTCAACCCTCACCCTGTACCCTGGATGAGTCATCACCTTTTAACCCTCACCCTGTACCCTGGATGAGTCATCACCTTTTAACCCTCACCCTGTACCCTGGATGAGTCATCACCGTTTAACCCTCACCCTGTACCCTGGATGAGTCATCACCTTTAACCCTCACCCTGTACCCTGGATGAGTCATCACCGTTTAACCCTCACCCTGTACCCTGGATGAGTCATCACCTTCAACCCTCACCCTGTACCCTGGATGAGTCATCACCTTTTAACCCTCACCCTGTACCCTGGATGAGTCATCACCTTTTAACCCTCACCCTGTACCCTGGATGAGTCATCACCGTTTAACCCTCACCCTGTACCCTGGATTTGTCATCACCTTTAACCCTCACCCTGTGCCCTGGATGAGTCATCACCTTTTAACCCTCACCCTGTACCCTGGATGAGTCATCACCGTTTAACCCTCACCCTGTACCCTGGATGAGTCATCACCTTTAACCCTCACCCTGTACCCTGGATGAGTCATCACCTTCAACCCTCACCCTGTACCCTGGATGAGTCATCACCTTTTAACCCTCACCCTGTACCCTGGATGAGTCATCACCTTTTAACCCTCACCCTGTACCCTGGATGAGTCATCACCGTTTAACCCTCACCCTGTACCCTGGATGAGTCATCACCTTTAACCCTCACCCTGTACCCTGGATGAGTCATCACCGTTTAACCCTCACCCTGTACCCTGGATGAGTCATCACCTTCAACCCTCACCCTGTACCCTGCATGAGTCATCACCGTTTAACCCTCACCCTGTACCCTGGATGAGTCATCACCTTTTAACCCTCACCCTGTACCCTGGATGTGTCATCACCTTTAACCCTCACCCTGTACCTTGTACCCTGGATGAGTCATCACCTTTAACCCTCACCCTGTACCCTGGATGAGTCATCACCGTTTAACCCTCACCCTGTACCCTGGATGAGTCATCACCTTTTAACCCTCACCCTGTACCCTGGATGAGTAAAACTTGTTTTAACCCTCACCCTGTACCTTGTGACAATGTGTATGTGAATGACTCTCGTTGGAGATTTAGATGAGATGCAAGAAGAATCCATTACTTAGGTGTCACAGGTCACAACATCCTAATCAGACAAACAGGCACATTATGAGTGTCTGTCTATCCCTGCACACTAGACGAGTCAACACCTTCTAATCTTCAGGTGATGCTCTCAGCAAGATAGCGTTCATGAATTGCTCGGTGGTTTAAGCAGAGCGTGAGTCCTCGCTGGTTTAAGTTCTACTATGACTGTCTGTTTCACTGCTGCCTCGATGCACGTTCAAAGATTAGCGTCACACAGCAGGGCCACAGCTATTTCCTCGTAACAAATCTCTGACTAGTTTCAGTGCGCTACAAGAATACACACACACACACACACACACACACACGTGTCTCTCTCTCTCTCTGCAGAAATGCATCAGCATCACCCTCGGATGAAAACCACAGATAGAAGCGTATCAGTCAGACGAAATATGCAGAGTAAGGTTTCGCTTTAACACGTTTTCCTTTCAGTTGTCTCATTCAAACAAGGTGAGGCCAGAACGGTTGTCATTCCAGTAAAGGTGTGCTGCCTGCTGGTAAGTGCTCTGGTGCAGGGCTGCTGGTAAGTCTTCTATGTGGGTCATGTTTGAGGTTAGAGTGTGGACACCAGTAGCTTAGCATCTGCTATTATGGTTAGGGTTAGTGCATGGTGTCAAGCCTCAAGTCAGTTAGTGTAATGTTGTATCTAAAGTAGAAAAATAACCTGCACTCACTGAAATGGTCTTTACATTTTAATGTTATTTAGCAGAGGTCAAAGAATCATATGTGTTTCAGCGTTCAAATCAAAGTTTATTTGTGACGTGCGCCGAATACAACAGGTTTTGTAGACCTCACAGTGAAATGCCGAATACAACAGGTGTAGTAGACCTCACAGTGAAATGCTGAATACAACAGGTGTAGTAGACCTTACAGTGAAATGCTGAATACAACAGGTGTAGTAGACCTCACAGTGAAATGCTGAATACAACAGGTGTAGTAGACCTCACAGTGAAATGCTGAATACAACAGGTGTAGTAGACCTCACAGTGAAATGCTGAATACAACAGGTGTAGTAGACCTTACAGTGAAATGCTGAATACAACAGGTGTAGTAGACCTTACAGTGAAATGCTGAATACAACAGGTGTAGTAGACCTTACAGTGAAATGCTGAATACAACAGGTGTAGTAGACCTTACAGTGAAATGCTGAATACAACAGGTGTAGTAGACCTCACAGTGAAATGCTGAATACAACAGGTGTAGTAGACCTTACAGCGAAATGCTGAATACAACAGGTGTAGTAGACCTCACAGTGAAATGCTGAATACAACAGGTGTAGTAGACCTTACAGTGAAATGCTGAATACAACAGGTGTAGTAGACCTCACAGTGAAATGCTGAATACAACAGGTGTAGTAGACCTCACAGTGAAATGCTGAATACAACAGGTGTAGTAGACCTTACAGTGAAATGCTTACTTACAGGCTCTAACCAATAGTGCAAAAAAAGGTATTAGGTGAACAATAGGTAGGTAAAGAAATAAAACAACAGTAAAAAGACAGGCTATAAAAGTAGCGAAGAACCACAGGATGAGACATCAGATTCAGAAGATTTATTGTGTCGTCGATGCAGCATTTACAGCAGCATGTGGAACTGGTCATCTACACTTAAAAGGATTTACATTTTAAAGTTTAAAAAAAAGAATTGAGGTATAAAAAAAAACGATTCCAAAGTAGAAGATTATATTTTAAAACTGCAGGGGCAGAGAAAGTAAAAAAATCATAAATAAATACAAAAACATTGTAGCTAAAAAAAAAACATTGGTAAAAATCTCTTAAAAAAGGAGATATGGAAAGGTTGATTTTTATCTCAACAAGACTAACCTGGCTAAATGAAGGTTAAACAAAACATACACTCTACCTCACAAATATTTAGGCACTCCTACAGTACCAGTCAAAAGTTTGGACACACCTACTCAATCAAGAGTTTTTCTTTATTTTGACTATTTTCTACATTGTAGAATAATAGTAAAGACATCAAAACTATGAATAAACACATACGGAATCATGTAGTAACCAAAAAAGTGTTAAATAAATACAAATATATTTTACATTTGAGATTCTTCAAAGTAGCCATCCTTTGCCTCGATGACAGCTTTGCACATTCTGGGCTTTTTCTCTCTAAGTTATTGTCAATGTTGTTGGAAAGTGGTCAAAGTAGCTGATTTATGTTCAAAGTTACATTGTTTATTGTGAATAGAATGTTGGGAGTTTTCAAAAATGGAAGCTTTAGAATTTCGAGGAAATCCCACAAAAGTGGATGAAGTTTTAATAAGTTCAATACAAGTTTAATAGTTTAAAAAGTATAAATAGTTTAAAAAAAGTTGTCCGAAATAATAATGTCAGAATTCATTCGTATAGCCACACTTTTTTTTCACAAGCCACACTAATAAACATTGTGGTGCAATATTCCACTTAGATTCACTGTAGGTTTTAATTGAAATCAATACTGATATTGGTAGTAAATATACTGTAAGCTATAGCTAAATGTTGCAATACGTTGTAAACATGGTCATGTGTAGTACAGTCATTATTACAGATCAGTCAATGATCACATATTAAAACATGTTAAAGGGGAATGTACATTCTCTGTCACACTGGTAAATGTGAAGCCTAGATTTCCCTTCTCACTGGTTTTTACACATTTATAGTAACACATAATCCTTACTCCACATGGTGGCTAGTTTAACGTCATGACTATAGGGGTAGGAAGGAGGTGCAGAAAGTCAATCCTAAAAAAATTAAAATAAAAAATGCTACAAATTTGATGCAAAACTTTAAAGCAGAACGTTTCAGTCAATATGACTCGGTAATAAACGTTTGATTAACCTGAGACTAAATGTGGTTTCAGGGACTTTAAAGAAAAAGTCCTTTGTGGCTTAGTTGGTAGAGCGTGGCGCTTGCAAGCTCAGCCAAGGTCAGGAACATGGGTTCGCTCCCCACTGGCGCCACCACCCATACAAAAATGTATGAAAGCAGTACTCTCAGTCACTTTGGATAAAAGGTAAATGCCATATATTATAATAATGAAGTCCTCAGAAATAATTCTTGAAGGTGTTCTTTCAGAACTAAAAAGTAAGACTAAAAGACTAACGTAGAGAGAAGGTCCTCAGGACCCATACACTTTAGTCTCATGGTCTTCCACAAAGACACAATCCCAGATGTTTGGGCTTCGGAGGTTATTAGAGGTTAGGGTTAGCTACTGGCAAATTCTGATTGGTTCAGGGTCAGGGTCAGGGGTCAGTGTTTGCGTCTCTTAGAGACCAGGTACTCCTCGATGTAGTTGAAGAGTAGGTCCAGCTCTCCCATTGCCTTATACAGGCCCTTATCCTGCATCTAGATACACAGGAAACACACACTCAGGTTAGAGGAACCAATCATATACACACACACACACGCGCGCGCGCCATATGTGCGCACACACACACTCAACTCACTCACTGAGAGGCTGAGGCCGAAGGAGACTTACCTTCTTATACGAGGAGATGAACTCGTTGATGTCAAACGGTTTCTTACAGGAGAAGTAGTTCCTCTGTAGAGAGAGAGAGAGAGAGATTAGGATTGCACCACGCAGCAGTATTGGTTCCAGAGTGCTGGCTGCTGCAAAAGTATACTGGGAACACAAAACACACATTCTGTCTCTGTCTCTCTCTCTCTCTCTCTCTCTCTCTCTCTCTCTGTCTCTCTCTGTCTCTCTCTGTCTCTCTCTGTCTCTCTCTCTCTCTCTCTCTCTCTCTCTCTCTCTCTCTCTCTCTCTCTCTCTCTCTCTCTCTCTCTCTCTGTCTCTGTCTGTCTCTGTCTCTCTCTCTGTCTCTCTCTCTCTCTCTCTCTCTCTAGCGTGGAAACAATAGGTTTCTTGGATGCCGTGTAAGTTAGGAAGTAGCCGTGTCAGTGTTGTGTGTTTTGGGGTTAGACCGCCGGCCGGCTCCTAAATCGGAGGTTTCTGACGAGGTTTATATATGCTACTATGTCATACAACCTGACAAAGCTTTAATGACATGAAACACAACCATGGAAATATCATCTCAACAATATCCCTGTGACCTTAACCAAACCACATCAAGACACTTTCACATCATACACTCAGAACACTTTCACAGGATATAGGACCAGATTATACAGGACCAGATTATATAGGACCAGATTATATAGGACTATATAGGACCAGATTATATAGGACCAGATTATATAGGACCAGATTATATAAAACCAGACTATATAGGACTATATAGGATCAGATTATATAGGACCAGATTATATAGGACCAGATTATCTAGGACCCGATTATATAGGACCAGATTATATAGGACTATATAGGACCAGATTATATAGGACCAGATTATATAGGACCAGATTATATAGGACCAGAACCAGATTATATAGGACCAAATTATATAGGACCAGATTATATAGGACCAGATTATATAGGACCAGATTATATAGGACCAGATTATATAGGACCAGACTATATAGGACCAGATTATATAGGACCAGATTATATAGGACCAGGTTATATAGGACCAGGTTATATAGGACCAGACTATATAGGACCAGATTATATAGGACCAGATTATATAGGACCAGATTATATAGGACCAGATTATGTAGGACCATATTATATAGGACCAGACTATATAGGACCAGATTATATAGGACCAGATTATATTGGACCAGATTATATAGGACTATATAGGACCAGATTATATACAGTGCCTTCAGAAAGTATTCACATTTTGTTCTGTTACAAAGTGGGATTAAATGGATTGCATTGTCATTTTTTGTTAGTGGAATATACATTTTAAAATGTATAAAAAAAATGCATGAAAAATACAACACATATCTTGATTAGATAATCATAGAACCCCCTAACTGCAGAGAATGTATGGGCAGGCTACATATCGGGACAGACTACTTACGCATTGGACGAGAACCCCCTAACTGCAGAGAATGTATGGGCAGGCTACGTATCGGGACAGGCTACTTACGCATTGGACGAGAACCCCCTAACTGCAGAGAATGTATGGGCAGGCTACATATCGGGACAGGCTACTTACGCATTGGACGAGAACCCCCTAACTGCAGAGAATGTATGGGCAGGCTACATATCGGGACAGACTACTTACGCATTGGACGAGAACTCCCTAACTGCAGAGAATGTATGGGCAGGCTACATATCGGGACAGGCTACTTACGCATTGGACGAGAACCCCCTAACTGCAGAGAATGTATGGGCAGGCTACATATCGGGACAGACTACTTACGCATTGGACGAGAACTCCCTAACTGCAGAGAATGTATGGGCAGGCTACATATCGGGACAGACTACTTACGAATTGGACGAGAACCCCCTAACAGCAGATAATTTTTGGCAGGCTACGTATCGGGACAGGCTACTTACGCATTGGACGATATCTTTCTTCAGCTCGTGGAAGATGTTTCCGATGGAGTCGATGGGAGATTTAAAGTCGTTGTTGTTCTGTGTCCTGTTGTTCATGGCGGTGGGCAACACCGTGTCGAGATAGAACTTCAGAATGCTGTCCATAGCGTGACATCCCACCGGGCTCTGATGAGGAAACTACATCATTAATATCATACTGACGGAGAGAGGAACGTAACTAACTAACCCTAACTGGAGATAAGGTAATTATAGCTAACCCTAACTGAAGATAAGGTCATTATAGCTAACCCTAACTGAAGATAAGGTCATTATAGCTAACCCTAACTGAAGATAAGGTCATTATAGCTAACCCTAACTGAAGATAAGGTCATTATAGCTAACCCTAACTGAAGATAAGGTAATTATACTGAGGAAACTATCCAGCAACTCTTGGAGTACATTGGATTTCAAAAATACATCTCTGTTAATAAAACCAACACTATTTGGCATGGAACTACTACAGTATAACTAGTATAACTAGTATAACCATCAGTATAACTAGTATAGCCATCAGTATAACTAGTATAACCATCAGTATAACTAGTATAGCCATCAGTATAACTAGTATAGCCATCCGTATAACTAGTATAGCCATCAGTATAACTAGTATAACCATCAGTATAACTAGTATAGCCATCCATATAACTAGTATAGCCATCAGTATAACTAGTATAGCCATCAGTATAACTAGTACAACCATCAGTATAACTAGTATAGCCATCAGTATAACTAGTATAGCCATCAGTATAACTAGTATAACCATCAGTATAACTAGTATAGCCATCAGTATAACTAGTATAGCCATCCGTATAACTAGTATAGCCATCAGTATAACTAGTATAACTAGTATAGCCATCAGTATAACTAGTATAGCCATCAGTATAACTCGTATAACCATCAGTATAACTAGTATAACCATCAGTATAACTAGTATAGCCATCCGTATAACTAGTATAAGCATCAGTATAACTAGTATAGCCATCAGTATAACTAGTATAGCCATCAGTATAACTAGTATAACCATCAGTATAACTAGTATAACTAGTATAGCCATCAGTATAACTCGTATAACCATCAGTATAACTAGTATAGCCATCAGTATAACTAGTATAGCCATCAGTATAACTAGTATAACCATCAATATAACTAGTATAGCCATCAGTATAACTAGTATAGCCATCAGTATAACTAGTATAGCCATCAGTATAACTAGTATAGCCATCCGTATAACTAGTATGGCCATCAGTATAACTAGTATAGCCATCAGTATAACTAGTATAACCATCAGTATAACTAGTATAGCCATCAGTATAACTAGTATAGCCATCAGTATAACCATCAGTATAACCAGTATAGCCATCAGTATAACTAGTATAACCATCAATATAACTAGTATAGCCATCAGTATAACCAGTATAGCCATCAGTATAACTAGTATAACCATCAGTATAACTAGTATAGCCATCAGTATAACTAGTATAGTTATCAGTATAGCTAGTATAACCATCAGTATAACTAGTATAGCCATCAGTATAACTAGTATAACCATCAATATAACTAGTATAGCCATCAATATAACTAGTATAGCCATCAGTATAACTAGTATAACCATCAGTATAACTAGTATAGCCATCAGTATAACCAGTAAAGCCATCAATATAACTAGTATAGCCATCAGTATAACTAGTATAACCATCAGTATAACTAGTATAGCCATCCGTATAACTAGTATAACCATCAGTATAACTAGTATAGCCATCCGTATAACTAGTATAGCCATCAGTATAACTAGTTTAGCCATCAGTATAACTAGTATAACCAGTATAACCATCAGGGTATTTTCTTAATATTCATGTCACTTCTAACTCAGGAATGGATTGAACATGTATCCTGGTCCTGAAGTGTCTCGAACCGTTCCATCCGGGGGAAACTGCTGTTAGAATAGACAGAATAATGTCAACTCACCTTCAAGTGGTGTAGAATCCCTTCGTCCAGCAGGGATGTCTCCAGCTCGTCATTAGCCTCCTGCAGACGACAAACAAGCCCAGTTTAAACTCTGTATCCTGATGCTTGGTTTGTATCAAATCAACGTTTGTTCATCGCGTGCACAGGACATAGTGAATGTAAACGGTAGAGTGAAATGCTTCCACTTCCACAATATTCATCAAGTCTCTGGCGTAGTGGTTAGTTGCCTACTATCAATGATTTATTTATTTTTGCTGTCAAAAACTGAAACTATGCCACTATTTAGGACAGAAGCTTCTACTTTACTAAACACATGGTTTGAACAACAATGTAACATGTCTTGCTGGGATTTGACCCAATTCTCTGTCGTCAGTGAGTGTTCGGGGTCCCCGAGGTCTTCTCTCTACCTGTTGAGCTACTGTTCAGGTGACATTCCATGAACAAATCCTAACTGCATTGTAAGTACCGTGTCAAGTAGAGGTCGGTGTTTTGAAAGGAACTTGGAATCAAAGGAAGCACCGGAACACACAGCGAAATCAATGGGATTTTGCAACCACGTGATCAAAAAAACGAAGCTTCGGACATCATTGATTAAGTGATACTGTTACTTTGAAACTAGCATCGGTACATTGTGACGGATCAGTAGTTGCTTTGAAACTAGCATCGGTACATTGTGACGGATCAGTAGTTACTTTGAAACTAGCATCGGAGCTCCGGTATCAATCGTCCAATCACTACCAAGTGCTATAACGAAACAGATGTTGCCTGTGTTCTGATTTCATTTGGTTGTCATGGCAAGGGGTCAGAGACAGTCAGTCACTGTCCATGTTTACATTTACATTTAAGTCATTTAGCAGACGCTCTTATCCAGAGCGACTTCATGTTGAGGATCAACAGGTCATCGGAGTTATAAGGCAGTCTGGTAAAGCACATTACACAGCAATTTACATCACGCACAGACTGGACCTACCGGTTCAACTCCTCATCTTGGCTTGACTGTAGCCTGACGGTAACAAATGTCGTTTGCCTGCATTCTGATTTAATTTGGTTGTCATGGAGATTGAAGACATGGCTACGCTCAACAATGATACAAAACAGATTGAAGCACGTTGCTTTTCTGTCATTTCCACCAGGACAAGCTGCTTACCATAGATAGAAAAACAATATGCCTCAACAGGTATTTGGTGCATTTAAGTGAATTGAGACTAAAGAGCTGAGTCCTTTAGTCTCAATTCAAGAGCTGAGTCCTTTAGTCTCAATTCAAGAGCTGAGTCCTTTAGTCTCAATTCAAGAGCTGAGTCCTTTAGTCTCAATTCAAGAGCTGAGCCCTTTATATATATATATATATATATATATATCCATCATTGTATAAAGTTGCAACTGGTTATTGACTGTTATTGAATATGTATGTTGTTTTTTTTTACTTGATTGTGAATGACAATGATTTGTTGCTATGTATTTGTGAAGTCTATTGTTTGAGCTTGGTGGGCGACTGTCTGAACGAAGTTTAAAGCAATAAGAAAAATTATATAGTGTTTCAGTTGTGATAAGGGTATAATTTGACAAAATTATAAGATTTTATTTGGGAGGGGGATGTATTTTCCCTTAAATTCACCAGATATAACCATTTCATAGCTATGTGTGTGTGTGTGTGTGTGTGTGTGTGTGTGTGTGTGTGTGTGTGTGTGTGTGTGTGTGTGTGTGTGTGTGTGTGTGTATATAGAGATGTATTTCTCACGGGGGGCATGGCCCCGGACCCCCTTAAAGAGAGTTGACACTGGAACCAAGTGACCCTGACCCTTACGTAGTAGTATAGTATATTCACATATATATAAGGGTAGTACAGTATATATGTAGTACTTCTATATGTAGTATAGTATATATGTAGTACTTATATATGCAGTATAGTGTACAGAGAGAGCTTACGTAGTAGTCTCTGATGGTGGAGAAGGCGATGCGGAGTTCCTTCAGTCTGACGGGGAAGCCCTCTATGAAGGAGCAGCAGCGGTCGAAGCATGTCACACGTCTGCTCTGGGCATGCTCACACTGCAGCGCTGCAGCTAGCAGCACGGATAGGAGGAGACAGTAGGGAGACATCCTGGAGTCTACTGGTGCTGCAGTCTATTGGTTCCACACTCAACTGGTCCTGCAGTCTATTGGTTCCACACTCAACTGGTCCTGCAGTCTATTGGTTCCACACTCAACTGGTCCTGCAGTCTATTGGTTCCACACTCAACTGGTCCTGCAGTCTATTGGTTCCACACTCAACTGGTCCTGCAGTCTATTGGTTCCACACTCAACTTCTGGTTGTGGTTGTCCTCTGTTATTGGAGTGTGCTGGTTGTGGTTGTCCTCTTGAGGAGCAGACAGGAGAGCATGTGTACTCTGGCCTAAAACCCCTCATCATTTATACCCTGAGAAACACCTCACCTATTTCCTCTGTGAGGCGAACACAGTTGGTCATGTGATCTGGTGATGGGGGTTAAGGGGGGGAGGGAGTTCCTGGCAGTACTAGGGTTAACTCCTCACACTTGATGTTTTATGATGTAACATATTCAGTCATTTACATGTTTATTGCGTTAGGGAAAGTTCTGAGTGTGTAATGAGAGACAGCTCACTCCTCCTTTCCTCCTCATTTCATATTCACTCGCTCATGTCTTTTAAGACCTTGGACAGAAATAGAGAGATGGAGTTCCTGGTATAGGTAATTAAATACATAGATATAAATAGATATTTCTACACGTATCAGAAAAGATGCAAGTCATTTATTTCTGTTAAATTTGCTTTGTGAGTGTTTCTGTCCGTCATGACAGCGTTCTGCTTTCCTAGTGCTAATCTCAACGATTCAGCGTCACTGACAAAACATTAAGAACACCTGCTCCTTTCCGTGACATAGACTGACCAGGTGAAAGATATGATCCCTTATTGATGTCACTTGTTAAATCCACTTTAATCAGTGTAGATGAGGGGGAGGAGACGGGTTACAGAAGGATTTGTAAGCCCTTAAACATGGATTGTGTATGTGTGTCATTCAGAAGGTGAATGGACAAGACAACAGATTTAAGTGCCTTTGAACGGAGGTTTGGTAGTAGGTGCCAGGCGCACCGGTTTGTGTCAAGAACTGCAACGTTGCTGGGTTTTTCACACTCAACAGTTTCCTGTGTGTATCAATAATAGTCCACCACCCAAAGGACATCCAGCCAACTTGACACAACTGTGGGAAGCACTGGAGTCAACATGGGCCAACATCCCTGTGGAACGCTTTCGACACCTTGTAGAGTCCATGACCCGACGAAGTGAGGCTGTTCTGAGGGCAATTCAATATTAGGAAGGTGTTCTTAATGTTTTGTCCACTCTGTGTATTTTAATTGTTATGTCTTCATATGACTAGCATGTTCATAAATTGTGCATCAATTAAAGTCATTCAAACGGCTTTATTTATCCCTTGAGGACAATTCTATCATTATATTATTTAATGCAGGGTCAGCAACAGACTGATAAAAATAAGTGATTTCAATGAATAATAATTAAAGATTTTATTTTTTTGGTTGAAAAAAGACTGTAAAATCCCCAAGAATTCGGCAAAAAGAAGTTCTGTTCCCAAGTATTTCCAGAGATAAAAATAGAAGCTGTATGTGATCGTGTCTCAATGTAATCAATGAAATTATTGTTATTTTCAAATACAATCTATTTTTTTGAGGGGGCTTGCTTGTGGTCAATTTGCGGTGACTCTAGTGGCCTCCCACTGATTTAAAGGCTGCTGTCTAGGTTTGTCAAGCTCTCTGTGTGTAATCATATACGTTGGCCTTTCTGATAAATGATCTCACGTTCTATACAGTTTTAATAACTAATAAACAATTCAGACATTTTCCACAGTGTTTCCGATTAAAGTCCTCAAAATGTATTTTGTTTACAAATATTGGGATGTTTAGATAATCTGCTGAATTACGACAAGGTTGGATTAGACGGTGGGAGACAGAGAGACAAATATATTTCAAATATTTGAAATAACCTAAACGTATTTTAGTTTTTGCCCTAGCACTACACAGCTGAGAGAGAGAGGCCCAGAGAGAGAGCGACAGAGAGAGAGAGAGAGACAGAGAGACAGAGAGACAGAGAGAGAGAGAGAGAGAGAGAGAGAGAGAGAGAGAGGCCCAGAGAGAGAGCGACAGAGAGAGAGAGAGAGAGAGACAGAGAGAGAGAGAGAGAGAGAGAGAGAGAGAGACAGAGAGACAGAGAGAGAGGCCCAGAGAGAGAGCGACAGAGAGAGAGAGAGAGACAGAGAGACAGAGAGAGAGAGAGAGAGGCCCAGAGAGAGAGCGACAGAGAGAGAGAGACAGAGAGACAGAGAGACAGAGAGACAGAGAGAGAGGCCCAGAGAGAGAGAGAGACTGTATATATACAATATGACATTTGTGATGTCTTTATTGTTTTGAAACTTCTATATGTGTAATGTTTACTGTTAATTTTTATTGTTCATTTAACTTTTGTATATTATCTACCTCACTTGCTTTGGCAATGTTAACACATGTTTCCCATGCCAATAAAGCCCCTTGAATTGAATTGAATTGAATTGAATTGAATTGAATTGAGAGAGAGATACAGAGAGGTGTTGTTCTGATAGCTTTATGACTTGTTCTCCCTGAGCATAAAATCTTGACACATCACACCATTGTGTGAGACCTTTTATCTGGTTCTTTGTAGCACAGAGAGTGTCTCTTCGCAAGAGACGGTTGCTATCTGTTGTGCCGGGGTCATAAACGGGCAAATGTTTTGCTGCTGGGACTTTTAGGAGAACTACTGTTATGTCCCCATCTGATAACCCCACAGAGTAGAGGCAGCGCAAAAAGCGCTAACCAAAGGATAGCGGTTGGGGGGGGGCTGTCAGGGCGGTTTTGGTTCTGCCAGTCACCATGTTTCAGTTGTCCACGGGCCCCAGACACTGTATTTCCTTTGCTGGTTGAAAAGGTTGTTGACATTTGGAGCAGCAAGATAGGAGCCACAATAAGTGGGAAAAACCACGAGAGAGAGAGACATTTGACATTTGTAATGTCTTTATTCTTTTGAAACTTCTGTGAGTGTAATGTTTACTGTTAATTTGTATTGTTTATTTCACTTTTGTATATTATCTACCTCATTTGCTTTGGCAATGTTAACATATGTTTCCCATGCCAATAAAGCCCCTTGAATTGAATTGAATTGAATTGAGAGAGGCCCAGAGAGAGAGAGACAGAGAGAGAGAGAGACAAAGAGAGAGGCCCAGAGAGAGAGAGACAGAGAGAGAGAGAGAGGCCCAGAGAGAGAGAGACAGAGAGAGAGAGAGAGGCCCAGAGAGAGAGAGACAGAGAGAGACAGAGAGAGAGAGAGAGGCCCAGAGAGAGAGAGACAGAGAGAGACAGAGAGACAGAGAGAGAGAGAGGCCCAGAGAGAGAGAGACAGAGAGAGAGAGAGGCCCAGAGAGAGAGAGACAGAGAGAGAGAGAGAGGCCCAGAGAGAGAGAGACAGAGAGAGACAGAGAGAGAGAGAGAGGCCCAGAGAGAGAGAGACAGAGAGAGAGGCCCAGAGAGAGAGAGAGGCCCAGAGAGAGAGAGACAGAGAGAGAGAGAGGCCCAGAGAGAGAGAGAGGCCCAGAGAGAGAGAGAGACAGAGAGAGAGGCCCAGAGAGAGAGAGAGGCCCAGAGAGAGAGAGAGGCCCAGAGAGAGAGGCCCAGAGAGAGAGAGACAGAGAGAGAGAGAGGCCCAGAGAGAGAGAGAGGCCCAGAGAGAGAGAGAGGCCCAGAGAGAGAGAGAGACAGAGAGAGAGGCCCAGAGAGAGAGACTACCCAGAGAGAGAGAAACTACTACAACTACTGTTGTGTAAATTTATTGTTGTTCTGATTAATATTGTTGTTGTAGTTGTTGTTAATGGTAATCCCATGTCCACTACTACTATTATTATTGCTGTTGGTCCCACCATTTATTTACATATAAATATATATTATACATATATATTTTTATTTTATTTATATTTTTCGATATGTATACTTTGACAATCTAAGTAATAATGAACTTATCCCATGTCCACTACTACTATTATTATTGCTGTTGGTCCCACCATTTATTTATATATACATATATATATATTTTGTATATATATACATATATATTTGATTTTTATTTTTCGATATGTATACTTTGACAATGTAAGTAATAACGAACTTACCATGTCAATAAAGTCAATTGAATTGAATTGAATTGAGAGACAGAGAGAGAGAGACAGAGAGACCGAGAGAGAGAGAGACAGAGAGACCGAGAGAGAGAGAGAGACAGAGAGAGAGGGGGAAGTCAGAAAGATGAGAGAGACTCAATGAGCATAGCCTTGCTATTGAGAAAGGCTGTCGTTGGCAGACCTGGCTCTCAAGAGAAGACAGGCTATGAGCACACCGCCCACAAAATGAGGTGGAAACTGAGCTGCACTTCCTAACCTCCTGCCAAATGTAGGACCATATTAGAGAGACATATTTCCCTCAGATTACACAGATCCACAAAGAATTAGAAAACAAACCCAATTTTGATAAACTCCCATATCTACTGGGTGAAATACCACAGTGTACCATCCCAGCAGTAAGATTTGTGACCTGTTGCCACAAGAAAAGGTCAACCAGTGAAGAACAAACACCATTGTAAATACAACCCATATTTATGTTTATTTATTTTCCCTTTTGTACTTTAACTATTTGCACATCGTTACAACACTGTATATAGACATAATATGACATTTGTAGTGTCTCTATTCCTATTGGAAATTCTGTAAGTGCAATGTTTATTGTTTATTTAACTTTTATTTATTATCTATTTCACTTGCTTTGGCAATGTTAACATATGTGTCCAATGCCAATAAAGCCCATTGAACTGAGAGAGAGACAAAGAGAGAGAGACATAGCGAGAAAGACAGACAGAGAGAGACAGAGAGACAGAGAGAGGGGAGAGAGAGAGAGACAGAGAGAGAGAGAGAGAGAGAGAGAGAGAGACAGAGAGACAGAGAGACAGAGAGACAGAGAGAGAGACAGACAGAGGGATGTCTTCTCTTGTTCTTCTCTCCATCTTATCTTCTCTCCATCTTATCTTCTCTCCATCTTATCTTCTCTCTGATCTTGTTCTTACAGTGTTCAATGGTAAGTGATGACGGCTGTTGGATGATCTATAGGTCAGCGTTGTAGGTGAGAAGAACACATGAAACTGTTATGATTAAGCATTTCTGATCAACACGCTAATGACGTAAAATGCTTTATGTTAAACCACACAAACGCACACAGTGTGCAATAAAGAGTTTGAGTGATAAATGCTGAGTAAGCCTGAGTATGTCTGTAACACATCCTCTACTATGAGGCCTGTTCGTTCACTGGGGCACAAACCTGACCTCTCAAATCAAATCAGATTGTATTTGTCACATGCACCGAATACAACATGTGTAATAGACCTTACAGTGAAATGCTTACTTACAAGCCCTTAACAAACAATGCAGTTTTAAGAAAAATAAGTGTTAAGTAAAAAAATAGATAAGTACATTTTTTAAATAATTAAAGACTAGCAGTAAAATAACAATAGCGAGGCTTTATACAGGGGGTACCGGTACAGAGTCAATGTGGAGGCTATATACAGGGGGTACCGGTACAGAGTCAATGTGGAGGCTATATACAGGGGGTACCGGTACAGAGTCAATGTGGAGGCTATATACAGGGGGTACCGGTACAGAGTCAGTGTGGAGACTATATACAGGGGGTACCGGTACAGAGTCAATGTGGAGGCTATATACAGGGGGTACCGGTACAGAGTCAGTGTGGAGGCTCTATACAGGGGGTACCGGTACAGAGTCAATGTGGAGGCTATATACAGGGGGGTACCGGTACAGAGTCAATGTGGAGGCTATATACAGGGGGGTACCGGTACAGAGTCAATGTGGAGGCTATATACAGGGGGTACCGGTACAGAGTCAATGTGGAGGCTATATACAGGGGGTACCGGTACAGAGTCAATGTGGAGGCTATATATAGGGGGTACCGGTACAGAGTCAATGTGGAGGCTATATACAGGGGGTACCGGTACAGAGTCAATGTGGAGGCTATATACAGGGGGTACCGGTACAGAGTCAATGTGCAGGGGCACCGGTGTTGAGGTAATTAAGGTAATATGTACATGTAGGTAAAGATATTAAAGTGACTATGCATAGATAATAAGAGGGTAGCAGCAGTGTAGAAGGGGAGGGGGCAATGCAAATAGTCTGGGTAGCCATTTGATGAGCTGTTCAGGAGTCTTATGGCTTGGGGGGTAGAAGCTGTTAAGAAGCCTCTTGATCCTAGACTTGGTGCTCCGGTACCGCTTGCCGTGCGGTAGCAGAGAGAACAGTCTATGACTAGGGTGGCTGGAGTCTTTGACAATTTTTAGGGGCTTCCTCTGACACCGCCTGGTATAGAGGTCCTGGATGGTAGGAAGCTTGGCCCCGGTGATGTACTGGGCCGTACGCACTACCCGCTGTAGTGCCTTGCGGTCGGAGGCCGAGCAGTTGCCGTACCAGGCAGTGATGCAACCCCCGTCTCCCACTGTCTCTCCATCTCCCGATGCCTCTCCCACTGTCTCCCCCTGTCTCCCGAATGTCTACCTCACTATACCGCCTCCAGACTGTCTCTATGCTGCCTCTAGACTACCTCCATACTGTCTCCATCTTTCTCAGTCTTTCACCAGGTGTTTTATTCATTACCAGGTGTCTCAGTCTTTCAGCAGGTGTTTTATTCATTACCAGGTGATTCAGTCTTTCACCAGGTGTTTTATTCATTACCAGGTGTCTCAGTCTTTCACCAGGTGTTTTATTCATTACCAGGTGATTCAGTCTTTCACCAGGTGTTTTATTCATTACCAGGTGATTCAGTCTTTCAGCAGGTGTTTTATTCATTACCAGGTGATTCAGTCTTTCACCAGGTGTTTTATTCATTACCAGGTGACTCAGTCTTTCAGCAGGTGTTTTATTCATTACCAGGTGACTCAGTCTTTCACCAGGTGTTTTATTCATTACCAGGTGACTCAGTCTTTCACCAGGTGTTTTATTCATTACCAGGTGACTCAGTCTTTCAGCAGGTGTTTTATTCATTACCAGGTGTCTCAGTCTTTCACCAGGTGTTTTATTCATTACCAGGTGATTCAGTCTTTCAGCAGGTGTTTTATTCATTACCAGGTGACTCAGTCTTTCAGCAGGTGTTTTATTCATTACCAGGTGACTCAGTCTTTCAGCAGGTGTCTCAGTAGAAACTGTTACACTATATCTGAAGTTATCATGGAGATACTGAGTCAGAGGATTCTTCTATATTAGAGAAATGATAATGATCTGATTGTGTGTTGTGTGTGTCCTAGTAGTAGACTGAATCACCTGGTAATGAACATGTGTAACTGTACATCAGATAATGTGAGGTCCTCAGCTCAGAATTGAAGTGGTTTTTAGATGTACTTTGTAACCTATTTATAAAACTCACAGGATGTCAACACGGACAAACTGTTCTTAACCCTCACGGTGTTTACAGTTGTGACAAGGGTTAGGTTTAGGGGACTTACGGTATTGCAGCAGATGTGATGGACAAAAGTACAATCCCAGATTTGAGAGAGAGAGAGAGACATTGAGTTTCTGTTGGGCAACAGTTTCAGTTGAGATCAATCATGGGGGAAAGCTGTGACTCTGCTTACTCACATATGATGAAGGATCTTCATTTGAGCCATTTTGCTACAGCAGGAAAATAATCCTGCGTTAACAGGAAATGTCAATTATTATGTGGATTATAATTAATGAATGTTTTTGTTGGGGTTGATTAAAAAAAAAAGTGTAAGGGAAAATCAAGTCTGAAATTTGTGGAAATTCCGAACTTCGAAAACCTCAAATACACTACAAGTTTTACTTTTCCTGCACCAGGGGGATGGTGCAGGAAAAGTTCGCCTGCACCAGGGAGATCAAAGTTCTCCTGCACCAGGGGGATCAAATGAAGATCCTATATCTGTGTTTGCAGCAACAGGAGGGACACCTACCCTCCTCCCCACTCTCCTCTCTTCTCATTCCACCTCTCCTCTCCTCTCTACCCTCCTCCCCACTCTCCTCTCCTCTCTACCCTCCTCCCCACTCTCCTCTCTACCCTCCTCCCCACTCTCCTCTCCTCTCTTCTCATTCCACCTCTCCTCTCTACCCTCCTCCCCACTCTCCTCTCCTCTCTATCCTCCTCCCCACTCTCCTCTCTACCCTCCTCCCCACTCTCCTCTCCTCTCTTCTCATTCCACCTCTCCTCTCTACCCTCCTCCCCACTCTCCTCTCCTCTCTACCCTCCTCCCCACTCTCCTCTCTACCCTCCTCCTCACTCTCCTCTCCTCTCTTCTCATTCCACCTCTCCTCTCTACCCTCCTCCCCACTCTCCTCTCCTCTCTACCCTCCTCCCCACTCTCCTCTCTACCCTCCTCCCCACTCTCCTCTCCTCTCTTCTCATTCCACCTCTCCTCTCTACCCTCCTCCCCACTCTCCACCCTCCTCCCCACTCTCCTCTCCTCTATAGTGTTTCCTATTATAACATGAAATACAGCCTGTGTCTGTAGATGTCACATGGGCTGATGGTATAATAGAATGATGAATTAGACAGGATGTTATTTTAATTCCCAGTGTTCTAGAATCGGAAGGAGTTCTCTCTGTTCTCTTCTTCCTGGTTTTGGTTGGTTCATTTAAGACTGTCTATTTAGCATATCTCAAGCCACAACTATGACTATCCAACATTCGTATGGCTCCTCACTCCACACCAGGTTATTTTGCAATGTGGTTATTTTATTAGGATCTCCATTAGCTGTTGTGAAAGCAGCAGCTACTCATCCTGGGGGTCCACACAAAACATGAAATATGACATAATACAGAACATCAATAGACAAGAACAGCTCTAGGACAGAACCACACCAATTTAGGAAACTTAAAAAGGGCAGCTTGAAATGCCTCCAACCCGGGTCATCAAATTGGTAGCTTTTCGGTGACGAAGCCGGCTAAGCTTTATCGAAATCTTAAGTGTGTTTGCGAGACAGAGGACTAGAATCTAGGGTCTGTGCGGAAGGAAGAGTTACTGAAACAAGCAGTGCTGTGTTACATGCTACCACCAACAACTGACCTGTATCAACCTGTATGTGACTCCGCAGGAAGCTGTCATCATTCTACATTGGCCTTCTTCCTTCCTCCTTGAAAAGTACAGAAACAACGGGTTAGCATTACTGTGTGTCAACATGGGATACATTTCACTGTTCTCCACACACACACACACACACACACACACACACACACACACACACACACACACACACACACACACACACACACACACACACACTTACTTTTCTGAGGTGGAGATTCTCGACCCATCCCATTCCTAAATGGCAGTCTTTCACCATAAGCTTCCTAACCCTGTTAACACAGCAGATCTTTGTAATGTTTAGGTATTGGAACAATCTAATCAATACATTCTGAAAGATGTTTTTCATGGGTTCAGGCCCCTTAGTTCCAGTGAAGGGAAATCTTAAAGCTACAGCATACAATGACATTGTAGAATATTCTGTGCTTCCGACTTTGTGGCAACAGTTTGGGGAAGGCCCTTTCCTGTTTCAGCATGACAATGCCCCCTGTGCACAAAGCGAGGTCCATACAGAAATGGTTTGTCGAGATCGTTGTGGAAGAACTTGACTGGCCTGCACAGATCCCTGACCTCAACTCCATGGAACCCCTTTGGGATGAATTGGAACGCCAATTGCGAGCCAGACCTAATCGCCCAACATCAGTGCCCGACCTCACTAATGCTCTTGTTGCTGAATGGAAGCAAGTCCCTGCAGCAATGTTCCAACATCTAGTGGAAAGCCTTCCCAGAAGAGTGGAGGCTGTTATAGCAGCAAAGCCTGATCACTACAGTAGTCAAGTTCTTCCACACTGCTCTACTGTAGTGATCAGGCTTCATAGAAACACATTAGTGTGTTTGTTTATGTACACCACATGACCAAAAGTAAATGGACATCTGCAAGTCAAACATCTCATTCCAAAATCATGGGCATTAATATGGACAGTTATTGTGCTGACGTTTCATCCAGATGCAGCTTGGAGATGTCTTTGTGACCAGATATATACTGTATTTAATGAATTCCTTATTTGTTTTGAGTTTAAAAAAAGAAAAACCAGGGTCAAATAAATAGATAATCCAATGTGGTTACAGTTTACAAGCATTTATCTTTCTTATCAAATCTTCAGAGGCATTTTACTGAAATGAAACTGATCCCTCAGCATTTAATTTTTACTTTCTGAGTTTCTGTTGAACGTGGTGAACCACACCCCGACCAAGGTGACATGTTCTATTTTCCGATCATTTGCTAAAATCAGAATGCTGAGTAAGCAGAAGAGAAGAAACACAGTTTCAAAATGACACATTGAATTAAGGACCACACGTTTTCTACAAAATTGGCAGATTTCATTCATGTTTCTTCTTCTGGTAAAAAAAAAATACGTTGTGACTAGAGTAGAATGTCCAGGTCAAGTTTCATTCAGCCACTGAGTTCAGTGTGTTTCTGTTTCAGTGGTTTTGGAAGCGAAATTATTTCCCAATCGTTTCGTTTTGAACAAAACTATGATTTATTTTTTATTCATTTCGTTCCACTGTTCCGAACAGCAAAATAAAAAGTTCTGAACCGGTTCGAACCAAACGAACGTACCAGTTTATATCGTTCCTTTCAGTTCCCTTTTAAACCTCTGAAATTGTCTTTTTCTCTTCTTCTTTTTTTAAACATTTAGCTCGACATTAAATACACTCGTTAGGGTGGATATGTGGGTGTCTAATGCAAGCATCTAGCAACCCATAATGCATCTAGCAACCCAAAGGTTGTGAGTTCAAATCTCATCACAGACTATTCTAGCTAATTAGTAACTTTTCAATGACTTTCTACTTTGCAACTACTTAGCATGTTAGCTAACCATTCCTATAACCTTAACACTTTAACCCTCACCCCTAAACCCGTTATCCACCTAGCTAGAATTCGTAACATATCATATGTTTTGCAAATTCTGAACACATAGTATGTTTTGTAAATTCGTAACATATTGTAAATTTGCAGATTCTGTTTCCCATCCAGGACCTATAAACTATTTCCCATCCAGGATCTATAAACTATTTCCCATCCAGGACCTATAAACTATCTCCCATCCAGGACCTATAAACTATTTCCCATCCAGGACCTATAAACTATTTCCCATCCGTACCTGTGCATTCCTCCTTCAGGACCTATAAACTATTTCCCATCCGTACCTGTGCATGAACAATATGTTTAAGCAACAATAATAATATACTGTATGTCCATGCTCTTGACCTATGCAAATCTACATCCACTGTAGAGGCCTATAATGGACTTGACAAGACAGAATAGGGTTAACACTGCCATCTGCTGGTCATGTGGTGGTACTGTCCTTCACTTATATTGAACGCCACTCAGTAGAACGTCATATCAGCCGATACCACCAGACACGGAAGAGGAAGCGAGACATCCCACGCTCCTTTTTCCTGGTTCAGTCAAATTAACAATACTACACCCATGTTTCCCTAGCTGGTCCCATAATAGTCTAAATGGACATTTGTGGTGCATTTAATAACCATTTTGCCTCAGCTGGCAACCTTTTTGAAAAAATAGTTTCAGAAAATTACAGCAAAGAAGAATCATTCGTAGATTTTTCATACACAGCCTTTATCTTCATTTTAACAATTGTATATCTATGATGTACTAAGTACCTTGCTAAAAATCAATGTAAAAAATCCATAGGGGTTGATTATCTTGATCCCTTCTTACTGCAGCTCTCTGCCCCACTTATTGCAAAATCATTGATCATGTATTTTTTTTACTTAAATTGTTTCTGGTGTTATCCCTAAGATAACTACCATCCAATTTCCAAGTCATCTTGCCTTTCTAAAGTTTTAGAATCTCTGGCCAACTATCAGCTAAGAACTTTGTAAACTTCTCATTCTATTCTAATTGTGTACCAGTCTGGTTTTAGGACCAGGACATAGTACAGTTTCAGCCAGTCTGGTTTTAGGACCAGGACATAGTACAGTTTCAGCAAGTCTGGTTTTAGGACCAGGACATAGTACAGTTTCAGCCAGTCTGGTTTTAAGACCTGGACATAGTACAGTTTCAGACAGTCTGGTTTTAGGACCAGGACATAGTACAGTTTCAGCCAGTCTGGTTTTAGGACCAGGACATAGTACAGTTTCAGCCCGTCTGGTTTTAGGACCAGGACATAGTACAGTTTCAGCCAGTCTGGTTTTAGGACCAGGACATAGTACAGTTTCAGCCAGTCTGGTTTTAAGACCTGGACATAGTACAGTTTCAGCCAGTCTGGTTTTAGGACCAGGACATAGTACAGTTTCAGCCAGTCTGGTTTTAGGACCAGGACATAGTACAGTTTCAGCCAGTCTGGTTTTAGGACCAGGACATAGTACAGTTTCAGACAGTCTGGTTTTAGGACCAGGACATAGTACAGTTTCAGCAAGTCTGGTTTTAGGACCAGGACATAGTACAGTTTCAGCCAGTCTGGTTTTAGGACCAGGACATAGTACAGTTTCAGCCAGTCTGGTTTAAGACCAGGACATAGTACAGTTTCAGCCAGTCTGGTTTTAGGACCAGGACATAGTACAGTTTCAGCCAGTCTGGTTTAAGACCTGGACATAGTACAGTTTCAGCCCGTCTGGTTTTAGGACCAGGACATAGTACAGTTTCAGACAGTCTGGTTTTAGGACCAGGACATAGTACAGTTTCAGCCAGTCTGGTTTAAGACCAGGACATAGTACAGTTTCAGCCAGTCTGGTTTTAGGACCAGGACATAGTACAGTTTCAGCCCGTCTGGTTTTAGGACCAGGACATAGTACAGTTTCAGCCCGTCTGGTTTTAGGACCAGGACATAGTACAGTTTCAGCCAGTCTGGTTTTAGGACCAGGACATAGTACAGTTTCAGCCAGTCTGGTTTAAGACCAGGACATAGTACAGTTTCAGCCAGTCTGGTTTAAGACCAGGACATAGTACAGTTTCAGCCAGTCTGGTTTTAGGACCAGGACATAGTACAGTTTCAGCCAGTCTGGTTTTAGGACCAGGACATAGTACAGTTTCAGCTGCTAAGCTTGTTTTAGATGATGTGTTAAATTGCTTAGATCATAAAAATCATTGTGCCGTCTTATTTAAAAACCTTTCCAAGGCCTTCGGTACTGTCAACCATTCCCTACTCATTCAAAGGTTGTCTGAAATGAGCCTGGATCAGGCATCTTTGCAAGTAGTTTGAGAATTATCTGTCAGATAGGACACAATGCATGATTTATGATTTTGTCAAGTCTAGCTTCCTCAATATTACAAAAGGTGTACCACAAGGGTGGGTATTGGGACCTGTTGTCTTTACTATTTATATAAATAATATTAGTCTATCTGTTAAAACGTGTAATATTCATCTGTATTCAGATGATCCTGTTACATTTGGCATTGCCCCCAATTGTAGAACAGGCTATGTTAGAGCTGCAATCTGACCATGTTACCTTACAGAAATCCCTGGTTGGTTTAAAACGTGTTTTAAAACGTGTTTAAAATGTGGGCAAAACTAAATACATGTTATTCTCTAATTCTCACAAAAAAATGCTTCAGATGGACTTCATTGGATGGTTCTCCCATCAATTGGGTTCCCGCTATATAAATATCTGAGCTTTTGGATTGACAAGTATGTAACATTAAACAAAAATCTACTAATGAACTACTTCAAAACAGTTCAACAGTACAAAGAAATCCCTGAGGATGACACATGAAATGTAAAATCAAATCAAATGTATTTATATAGCCCTTCGTACATCAGCTGATATCTCAAAGTGCTGTACAGAAACCCAGCCTAAAACCCCCAAACAGTAACCAATGCAGGTGTAGAAGCACGGTGGCTAGGAAAAAACTCCCTAGAAAGGCCAAAACCTAGGAAGAAACCTAGAGAGGAACCAGGCTATGAGGGGTGGCCAGTCCTCTTCTGGCTGTGCCGGATGGAGATTAAAACATTGTAATGAACCTGAGATCTGAAATCCGTTTTACCTCATTCCTACCAGCATGTCACATGTGCAACTACAGGCGAAACTCTATCCTCCTGATTCCGGCTGCCGAACCAAAAACACAAACAGGAAGTACCAGTGACGCACACGCTCAATACGGAAGTGCCCCGATGAAGCGAATGCAAAGCTACATGGCTTTTGTCACTAGCACAGACTGGAATATGTTCTGGCATTCATCAGATAACATCGGAGTTTACCACATCAGTCACCGGCTTCGTTAATAAGCGCGTCCCCACAGTCATCCCACAGTGACTGTACAGTGTCTTCAGAAAGTGTTCACACCCCTTGACTTTTTCCACATTTTGTTGTGTTACAGCCTGTAGTTTAAATGTATTAAATTTTAGATTTTTTGTCACTGGCCTACCCACAGTGCCCCATAATGTCAAAGTTATGTCATAATGTTTTTTTTTTTTAAAGGTTTACAAATTAATTTAAAAAATTAAAGCTGAAATGTCTTGAGTCAAGTATTCAACCCCTTGATAAATACGTTCAGGAGTAAAAATGTGCTTAACAAGTCACATAATAAGTTGCATGGACTCACTCTGTGTGCAATAAATGTGTTTTACATGATTTTTGAATGACTACCTCATCTCTGTTCCCCACACATACAGATAATTGTAAGGTCCCTCAGTCGAGAAGTGAATTTCAAACACATATTCAACCACAAAGACCAGGGAGGTTGGTCCAATGCCTCGCAAAGAAGGGCACCTATTGGTAGATGGGTAAAAATAAATAAAGCAGACATTGAATATCCCTTTGAGCATGGTGCAGTTATTAATTACACTTTAGATGGTGTATCAACACACCCAGTCACTAAAAAGTTACAGGTGTCCTTCCTAACTTAGTTGCCGGAGAGGAAGGACACCGCTCAGGGATTTGGTGACTTTAAAAAGGTTACAGAGTTTAATGGCTGTGATAGGAGAAAACTGAGGATGGATCAATAACATTTGAGTTACTCCACAATACTAACCTAAATGTACAGAATGAAAAGAAGGAAGCCTGTACAGATTAAAAACATTCCGAAACATGCATCCTGTTCGCAATAAGGCACTAAAGTAATACTGCAAAAAATGTGACAGCTTGAAGAATTTAAAAAATAATATTGTACAATCCAGGTGTACAAAGCCCCTAGAGACCTAACCAGAAAGAGACACAGCTGTAATCGCTGCCAAAGGTGATTATAACATGTATTGACTCAGGGGTGCGAATACTTATGTAAATGAGATATTTCTGTATTTCATTTTTCAATACATTTGATAATAATTCTTTTTCCCTTTGTCATTATGGGGTAATTGTGTTTAGATGGGTGTGAATATTTATTTTTTATGCATTTTTAATTCAGGCTGTAACACAACAAAATGTGAAATAATTTAAGGGGTCTGAATACTTTCTGAAGTCACTGTACATATCCCAACCAGAAGCCATGGGTTACAGGCAACTGAGCTAAAGGCTAGAGCTGCCACTTTCAAGGAGCGGGACATTAATCCAGACGCATAAGAAATCCCGCTTCTCCCTCGACGAACATTCGAACAGGCAAAGCGTCATTACAGGACCAAGATTGAATCATACTACACCGGCTCTAATGCTTGTCGGATGTGGCAGGGCCTGCAAACTATCACAGATTACAAAGGGAAACCCAGCCGCGAGCTGTCCAGTGACGCGAGCCAACCAGACGAGTTAAATACCTTCTGTGCTCGTTTCGAGGCAAACAACACTGAACCATGCATGAGAGCACCAGCTGTTCTGGACGACTGTGTGATCACACTGTCCGTAGCCGATGTGAGTAAGACTTTTAAACAGGTTAACATTCACAAGGACGCAAGATTACCAGGAGGTGTACTAAGAGCATGCGCTGACCAGCTGGCAAGTGTCTTCACTGACATTTTTAACCTCTCCCTGACCCAGTCTGTAATACCTACATGTTTAAAGCAGACCACCATAGCTCAGCGTTCAACACCATAGTGCTCTCCAAGCTCATCACGAAGCTAAGGACCCTGTGATTAAACACCTCCCTCTGCAACTGGATCCTGGACTTCCTGACGGGCAGTCCACAGGTGGTGAGTGTAAGTAACAACACATCGGCCATGCTGACCCTCAACACGGGGGCCCCTCAGGGGTGGGTGCTTAGTTCTCTCCTGTACTCCCTATTCACCCATGACTCCAACACCATCATTAAGTTTCCGACGATGCGACGGTGGTAGACCTGATCACCGCCGACGATGAGACAGCCTATAGGAAGGAGGACAGAGACTGCCAGGACAATCTCTCCTTCAACGTCAGCAAGACAAAGGAGCTAATCGTGGACAACAGGAAACGGAGGTCCGAGGATGCTACCATTCACATCGACTGGGACGGAGTGGAGCGGGTTGAGAGATTTAAGTTCATCGCTAAGGACCTATCATGGTCCAAACACACCAACACAGTAGGGAAGAAAACACGACAACACCTCTTCCCCCTCAGGAGGCTGAAAATATTTGGCATGGGTCCTCAGATCCTAAAAAAGTCCTACAGCTGCACCATCGAGAGCATCTTGACCACGGTCGGCACTCTATGGCGGCAGATTGACGAGGGCGGCATTCTCTGAGCTAAACTGACCAAGACGCACCTCCAACAACAACACATAAAACCACCAATCTAGAATAAATAAATCATATAGCAGATATAAGATATGATAGAAAGAGTGTGTGGCCTTTTCTGTAGCCTACAGGCTTGAGATAAAATGGCGCAGTGGTCTAGGGCACTGCATCGCAGTGCTATCTGCGCCACCAGAGTCTCTGGGTTCGCGCCCAGGCTGGGCAGGGTTCGCGCCCAGGCTGGGCAGGGTTCGCGCCCAGGCTCTGTCGCAGCCGGCCGCAACCGGGAGGTCCGTGGGGCGACGCACAATTGGCATAGCATCGTCCGGGTTAGGGAGGGTTTGGCCGGTAGGGATATCCTTGTCTCAGTATGTAAAAAATGTAATAAAATGTATGCACTCTACTGTAAGTCGCTCTGGATAAGAGCGTCTGCTAAATGACTAAAATGTAAAATGTAATGAGACAAACACTTTGTACATCGTGCAGGTTTCTCCTCACAAGAATCAGAACTAATAAAACCAACACTACGGCCTGTTTTACAAATGGTGGACCATGTGGATGGGCATTCCTCACATTCCATTGCGGCCGATATGGTAAGGCTACACCCCAATAAGTACGAGCTAATGTATTGGTCCTGTCTGGTGTTTTGGTGTTTTACAAACGGTAGGCTTACCACATAGATGGGCAATCACAGAGGTCTATGTTTGGTTCAGGTTTGGTGCGGTCCAGAATGGCCTTGAATTCAATATCCACGGACATAGATTTTTGTCCGGTCCGGACCAGCCTTGATTTGGTCTATAAATTACGTCTTTTCAAAGTCTGGAAAAATACATATTTTCAACATTCGGAAAATAAGTATTTTCGAATTTTCTTTCAGAATCGAAAATTAACCTTATTTCAACACCCTGGAAAATATGTATTTTAAACTTACGGAAAATACGTATTTACACCTTTCATTCAGAACCTAAATTGAACTTAACTTCAATGTCTAGAAAATAGGTCTTTAAGACGTCTTTTCAACCTCATTTTGCTTACTAGGACTATTCTAGTTTTGCGGAGGCGGCATTTGTTGGTCTCGCCTAGGGCGGCAGAACGGCAAGGACCGGCACTGATCTTGACTGGCTGCGTCACCGCTTGGTACGGCAACTGCTTGGCATCCGACCACAAGGCGCTACAGAGCGTAGTGCATACGGCCCAGTACATCACTCGGGCTGAGCTTCCTGCCATTTCCTGAGCATATTTAAGTGTTACTGCAGCTTTTTCGCCTTTTCATCATCTTTATTGGCAAAAAGGCACGGTAGAATAGTGATTCATGAATAGTTCTGTATTAGACATGGTTTTTAAACAGAATCTCTGAACCAAAAAACTCTGGCCAGGACCTCTATACCAGGCGGTGTCAGAGGAAGGCCCTAAAAATTGTCAAAGACTCCAGCCACCCAAGTCATAGACTGTTCCCTCTGCTACCGCATGGCAAGCGGTACCGGAGCGCCAAGTCTGGGACCAAAATGCTTCTGAACAGCTTCTACCCCCAAGTCATAAGACTGCTGAACAATTAATCAAATGGTTACCCGGACTATTTACATTTTTTATGCACTGTCTCTATCTACACTCACTGGGCTCTACCCACACATACTACACTGACATTCCAACACACATACACGCACACACACGCGTATTGGTATTGATGCCACACACACACACATTCACACATAGACACACTTTCACACTCTTCACATACCCTGCTGCTACTCTGTTTATTATCTATCCTGATTGTCTAGTCACTTTTACCCCTACCCATCTACCTGATCTACCTCGTACCCCTGCACATTGATTCAGTACTGGAACCCCCTGTATATAGCCTCATTATTGTTTTTTATTGTTACTTGTTTTTTTATTGTTACTACACTGAACAAAAATATAAATGCAACATGTAAAGTGTTGGTTCCATGATTAATGAGCTGAAATAAATGATCCCAGAAATGTTCCAAGTGTAACGGATGTGAAATGGCTAGCTAGTTAGCGGGTGCGCGCTAGTAGCATTTCAATCAGTTACGTCACTTGCTCTGAGACTTAAGTAGTGTTGCCCCTTGCTTTGCAAGGGCCGCGGCTTTTGTGGAGCGATGGGTAGCGATGCTACGTGGGTGTCAGTTGTTGATGTGTGCAGAGGGTCCCTGGTTCGCGCCCGTGTCGGGGCGAGGGGACGGTGTAAAGTTATACTGTTACATTGGTGCCGTGACCCGGATCACTGGTTGCTGCGGAAAAGGAGGAGGTTGAAAGGGGGGTGAGTGTAACGGATGTGAAATGGCTAGCTAGTTAGCGGGTGCGCGCTAGTAGCATTTCAATCAGTTACGTCACTTGCCTTGAGACTTAAGTTGTGTTGTCCCTTGCTTTGCAAGGGCCGCGGCTTTTGTGGAGCGATGGGTAACGATGCTTCGTGGGTGTCAGTTGTTGATGTGTGCAGAGGGTCCCTGGTTCGCGCCCGTGTCGGGGCGAGGGGACGGTGTAAAGTTATACTGTTACACATACGCACAAAAAGCTTATTTCTCTCAAATGTTGTGCACAAATTTGTTTACATCCCTGTTAGTGACATTGATCCTTTGCCAAGATAATCCATCCACCTGACAGGTGTGGCATATCAAGAAGCTGATTGAAACAGCATGATCATTACACAGGTGCACCTTGTGCTGGGAACAACAACAAGCCACTCTAAAATGTGCAGTTTTGTCACACAACACAATGCTACAGATGTCTCAAGTTTTGAGGGAGCGTGCAATTGGCATGCTGACTGCTGTTGCCAGATCATTTAAAGTCAATTTATCTACCAGAAGCTGCCTTCAACGTTGTTTAAGAGAATTTGGCAGTATGTCCAACCAGCCTTACAACCGCAGACCACGTGTAACCACGCCAGCCCAGGACCTCCACATCCGGCTTCTTCACCTGCAGGATCAGCCACCTGGACAGCTGATGAAACTGAGATGTATTTCTGTCTGTAATAAAGCCCTTTTGTGGGGAAAAACTCTGATTGGCTGGACCTGGCACCCCAGTGGGTGGGCCTTTGCCCTCGCAGGCCACCCTTGGCTGTGCCTCTGCCCAGTCATGTGAAATCCATAGATTAGGGCCTAATACATTTATTTAAATTGACTGATTTCCTCATATGAACTGTAACTCTTTAAAACCGTTGAAACTGCTGCATGTTACGTTTATATTTTATTTCAGTATATATCCTCTTTTTGTTGTTGTTAATCTTCTGTTACTTTTTAACTCTGCATTGTTGGTTAAGGGGTCGTCAGTCAGCGTTTCACGGTAAAATCTACACCTGTTGTATTCGGCACATGTGACAAATAACATTTGATTTGATTTGCCTGTTCGGTTCCTCTCCCAAAAATAATACACAATAATGGACCAGTTCTATTTAATTTATTTTACCTTTATTTAACTAGGCAAGTTTTATTTTGTATTTATTTTACCTTTATTTAACTAGGCAAGTCAGTTAAGAACAAATTCTTATTTTCAATGACGGCCCAGGAACAGTGGGTTAACTGCCTTGTTCAGGGGCAGAACGACAGATTTTTTATCTTGTCAGCTTGGTGATTAGATCTCGCAAGCTTCCGGCTACTAGTCCAACGCTCTAACCACTAGGCTACCTGCCGGACCAGTGGATAGCAGGTCTGCCTATAGGCAGGGAGACCAGGGTTTGAGACCCACAAGATGTATGACATTGTTGCCATTCGCAATAAAAGCACCAAGTTATAATACACTTAACATATAGGAAGAGTATTACCTGTGTGGTGGGTAGAGTTCAGGGACAGATGTTTGTCTGTGTGACTCAACTCCTATGAAGTTTGTAATGTGAAGGAGACAGGACTTTCTACTCATTGTTTTGGCAGATGAAGTAGTAGACAAACACTGTAATCAAATAAATAACTAGCACATCCTGTAATAAGAGGGCAATGGGGAGGGTGGGGAGGAGGAGTTAGCATTAGGGTATTTGCTAGCTACTAGAGTTCACTCCAACGCCACTTTCAGGGAGGGGTGTGTATGTCTACAATTCTAGCTGCCAAAAAAATGTGTCCACTATATGTCAAAGAAACCCACACACACCTTCCCTTAGGAACAGGTTTGTAGAACACCCCTAGTCTACACTAGGTGGCAGTATGTGCTATATGTTAGAAGAGGTTTACCATTGGGTTAAAAAGAAGAAGTTGAGAAAAATAGTGAGTACTATCGTGGAAATGATCGAAATACGTGATAAATTTAGTGGTAAGGAATGAGATGGTAATTTAAAAAATAAATACTATGTTCAGCCCTATTTAACGTTCATAGTATAGTTTATGCAATAAACATAAACATAATCGAATCTGCTACTCTGAAAACGGAAGCTACTGGATGCTTGGTTGTTGAATTAGACGTTTGACGTTTCAGATCACCGCTTTCGCTCCACTAGCTAGCAATTCTTACAGCGGACTATTTGTCCACTCATGCGCTAGGCCTTATGTTAAACTATTTGACAACCGCGTCCAGATTATTTCTCCGAAACACCGTGCCCATCTCGACGAGGGGTAACTACAACATCATTTGTCGGTTTTACAGGAGAATGGATCGAGCCGTGGTAAGATGTGTCCCGTGGGAATCCAAACTCACTATTTCCTTCGTCCTTGATGGGAGTAACAAACACATGCTCAGGGACCAGACGGAGGAGCTAGGCAAAGCACTGGCACGGATCGCAAACAGTATCATCAAGGGCCAGGGCAAAGCTAAAAAATATAAGAAAAACAAAGGCGCGCCCACAGACGCCCAGGAGCCCGCTGCAGCGGTGAGGTTGTACTACAACGGAGACTTTGTGGCAGAGGATGCTATAAACTCCGATGCCTGGCAGGATGGGGCAGTTTTACACGTGGGGGACAGTAAGTACACAGTGGAGAGGAACCCTCCCACATTCACCACGGCAGAGCTGCCCGCTTCTCTGCTGGCCGGGTTCCCCGTGTGCCCGAAGCTCAAGGTAGAATTCGGGGATTTGAAAGACTGTCGGTTTAAATGGTTCAAGGAGAGCAAGTCCGGTGCAGGTGACGAGGAGCGTCGAGGAGAGAACGGTTGGACCGAGGCGGGGAGCGAACGGGTGTTTATTCCCTCAAATATGGACATTGGCTCCAAGCTTAAACTGACATGCACGCCGGGTGACGGCAAACGGTGTGGGATGGACAAGGAGTTAGTAACCACCGGTACAGTCGAGGCAGGGCCTGGTTCCTGTACCTTTGACAACAGACACATGTACACCAACAAGGTCACAGATGACATGACCATCAGAGTAGTGTCATACAACATCTTAGCTGACGTTTACGCACAAACAGACCTCTCCAAAACCGTCCTGTACCCTTATTGTACTCCCTACGCATTGGAACTGGACTACAGGCAAAGTCTGATAAAAAAAGAACTGTCCGGCTATAACGCTGACGTCATCTGTCTTCAGGAAGTGGATAAAAACGTGTTCTCGGACAGTCTGTCTCCGGCCCTGGATGCGTTCGGCTTCGACGGGGTCTTCAGGATTAAGGAGAAGCAGCACGAAGGTTTGGCCACCTACTACAGGAGGTCAAAGTTTAAACTACTCAGTCAACACGACATCATGCTGAGCGAAGCGCTGACGTCAGACCCTATACACGAAGAACTGTTGGACAGAGTGAACAGCAACCCTGCCTTGAAGGAGAAGGTGATGCAGAGATCTACCACACTACAGGTACAGTAATATGGTGCGTGTTGGCTCCGGTTGGGATCCGAGGCCCTCAAGGATCTCTCTCTCTCTGTGTGTGTGTGTGTGTGTGTGTGTGTGTGTGTGTGTGTGTGTGTGTGTGTGTGTGTGTGTGTGTGTGTGTGTGTTGCTCGCTCTCCTCAGTTTGACTCTGCTTGGCTAAGATCTTACGTTCTCTCTAGGTGAGTGTCCTTCACTATCTGAACGATACATTCAAGAAGATTTGTGTTGCCAACACCCACCTCTACTGGCATCCCAAAGGTAAAGTGTTATTGTGTATCGGCAGTACGTTACTACACTAGTTACAGCCTAGCTTATTACTTATTACTTTTTCTTGTCAGCTCGGGATTCGATCTAGCAACCTTTCGGTTACTAGTCCAACGCTCTAACCACTAGGCTACCTGCCACCTCCCCGCTAACCACTAGGCTACCTGCCCCCCCCCCCCTCTAACCACTAGGCTACCTGCCACCCCCCCTCTAACCACTAGGCTACCTGCCACCCCCCCTCTAACCACTAGGCTACCTGCCACCCCCCCCCTCTAACCACTAGGCTACCTGCCACCCCCCCCCCCCTCTAACCACTAGGCTACCTGCCACCCCCCCCCCCCTCTAACCACTAGGCTACCTGCCCCCCCCCCCCCCCCCTCTAACCACTAGGCTACCTGCCACCCCCCCCCCCTCTAACCACTAGGCTACCTGCCACCACCCCCCCTCTCTAACCACTAGGCTACCTGCCACCCCCCCCCCCCCTCTAACCACTAGGCTACCTGCCACCCCCCCCCCTCTAACCACTAGGCTACCTGCCCCCCCCCCCCCTCTAACCACTAGGCTACCTGCCACCCCCCCTCTAACCACTAGGCTACCTGCCACCCCCCCTCTAACCACTAGGCTACCTGCCACCCCCCCCCTCTAACCACTAGGCTACCTGCCACCCCCCCCCCCCCTCTAACCACTAGGCTACCTGCCACCCCCCCCCCCCCTCTAACCACTAGGCTACCTGCCCCCCCCCCCCCCCCCTCTAACCACTAGGCTACCTGCCACCCCCCCCCCTCTAACCACTAGGCTACCTGCCACCACCCCCCCTCTCTAACCACTAGGCTACCTGCCACCCCCCCCCCCCTCTAACCACTAGGCTACCTGCCACCCCCCCCCTCTAACCACTAGGCTACCTGCCACCCCCCCCCCCCCTCTAACCACTAGGCTACCTGCCACCCCCCCCCCCTCTAACCACCAGGCTACCTGCCACCCCACCCCCCCCCTCTAACCACTAGGCTACCTGCCACCCCCCCCCCCCCTCTAACCACTAGGCTACCTGCCACCCCCCCCTCTAACCACTAGGCTACCTGCCACCCCCCCCCCCCCTCTAACCACCAGGCTACCTGCCACCCCACCCCCCCCCCCCTCTAACCACTAGGCTACCTGCCTCCCCCCCTCTAACCACTAGGCTACCTGCCTCCCCCCCTCTAACCACTAGGCTACCTGCCCCCCCCCCCCCCCCCCCCTCTAACCACCAGGCTACCTGCCACCCCCCCCCCCCCCTCTAACCACTAGGCTACCTGCCACCCCCCCTCTAACCACTAGGCTACCTGCCACCCCCCCCTCTAACCACTAGGCTACCTGCCACCCCCCCCCCCCCCCCCCTAACCACTAGGCTACCTGCCACCCCCCCCCCCCCCCCCTCTAACCACTAGGCTACCTGCCACCCCCCCCTCTAACCACTAGGCTACCTGCCACCCCCCCCCTCTAACCACCAGGCTACCTGCCACCCCACCCCCCCCCCCTCTAACCACTAGGCTACCTGCCTCCTCCCCTCTAACCACTAGGCTACCTGCCACCCCCCCCTCTAACCACTAGGCTACCTGCCTCCCCCCCTCTAACCACTAGGCTACCTGCCTCCCCCCCTCTAACCACTAGGCTACCTGCAACCCCCCCCCCCCTCTAACCACTAGGCTACCCCCCCCCCCCCCCCCCTCTACCTGCCCCCCCCCCCCCCCCCCTCTAACCACTAGGCTACCTGCCACCCCCCTCTAACCACTAGGCTACCTGCCAACCCCCCTCTAACCACTAGGCTACCTGCCAACCCCCCTCTAACCACTAGGCTACCTGCCACCCCCCCTCTAACCACTAGGCTACCTGCCCCCCCCCCCCCCCCCCCCCTCTAACCACTAGGCTACCTGCCACCCCCCCCTCTAACCACTAGGCTACCTGCCACCCCCCCCTCTAACCACTAGGCTACCTGCCCCCCCCCCCCCCCTAACCACCAGGCTACCTGCCCCCCCCCCCCTCTAACCACTAGGCTACCTGCCACCCCCCCCCCCCCCTCTAACCACTAGGCTACCTGCCACCCCCCCCCCCCCCTCTAACCACTAGGCTACCTGCCACCCCCCCCCCCCCCCTCTAACCACTAGGCTACCTGCCACCCCCCCCACCCCTCTAACCACTAGGCTACCTGCCACCCCCCCCCCCCTCTAACCACTAGGCTACCTGCCACCCCCCCCCCCCCCCCTCTAACCACTAGGCTACCTGCCACCCCCCCCCTCTAACCACTAGGCTACCTGCCACCCCCCCCTCTAACCACTAGGCTACCTGCCTCCCCCCCTCTAACCACTAGGCTACCTGCAACCCCCCCCCCCCTCTAACCACTAGGCTACCCCCCCCCCCCCTCTACCTGCCCCCCCCCTCTAACCACTAGGCTACCTGCCACCCCCCTCTAACCACTAGGCTACCTGCCAACCCCCCTCTAACCACTAGGCTACCTGCCAACCCCCCTCTAACCACTAGGCTACCTGCCAACCCCCCTCTAACCACTAGGCTACCTGCCCCCCCCCCCCCCCCCCCCCCCCCTCTAACCACTAGGCTACCTGCCACCCCCCCCTCTAACCACTAGGCTACCTGCCACCCCCCTCTAACCACTAGGCTACCTGCCCCCCCCCCCCCCCTAACCACCAGGCTACCTGCCCCCCCCCCCCTCTAACCACTAGGCTACCTGCCACCCCCCCCCCCCCTCTAACCACTAGGCTACCTGCCACCCCCCCCCCCCCCCCCTCTAACCACTAGGCTACCTGCCACCCCCCCCCCCCCCCCCCTCTAACCACTAGGCTACCTGCCACCCCCCCCACCCCTCTAACCACTAGGCTACCTGCCACCCCCCCCCTCTAACCACTAGGCTACCTGCCACCCCCCCCCCCCCCCTCTAACCACTAGGCTACCTGCCACCCCCCCCCCCCCCCCCTCTAACCACTAGGCTACCTGCCACCCCCCCTCTAACCACTAGGCTACCTGCCACCCCCCCCCCCCCCTCTAACCACTAGGCTACCTGCCACCCCCCCCCCCTCTAACCACTAGGCTACCTGCCACCTAACCACTAGGCTACCTGCCACCCCCCCCCCTCTAACCACTAGGCTACCCCCCCCCCCCCCCCCCTCTACCTGCCCCCCCCCCCCCCCCCTCTAACCACTAGGCTACCTGCCACCCCCCCTCTAACCACTAGGCTACCTGCCAACCCCCCTCTAACCACTAGGCTACCTGCCAACCCCCCTCTAACCACTAGGCTACCTGCCACCCCCCCCTCTAACCACTAGGCTACCTGCCCCCCCCCCCCCCCCCCCCTCTAACCACTAGGCTACCTGCCACCCCCCCTCTAACCACTAGGCTACCTGCCACCCCCCCTCTAACCACTAGGCTACCTGCCCCCCCCCCCCCCCTAACCACCAGGCTACCTGCCCCCCCCCCCTCTAACCACTAGGCTACCTGCCACCCCCCCCCCCCCCTCTAACCACTAGGCTACCTGCCACCCCCCCCCCCCCCTCTAACCACTAGGCTACCTGCCACCCCCCCCCCCCCCTCTAACCACTAGGCTACCTGCCACCCCCCCCACCCCTCTAACCACTAGGCTACCTGCCACCCCCCCCCCCTCTAACCACTAGGCTACCTGCCACCCCCCCCCCCCCCCCTCTAACCACTAGGCTACCTGCCACCCCCCCCTCTAACCACTAGGCTACCTGCCACCCCCCCCCTCTAACCACTAGGCTACCTGCCTCCCCCCCTCTAACCACTAGGCTACCTGCAACCCCCCCCCCCCCTCTAACCACTAGGCTACCCCCCCCCCCCCTCTACCTGCCCCCCCCCCTCTAACCACTAGGCTACCTGCCACCCCCCCTCTAACCACTAGGCTACCTGCCAACCCCCCTCTAACCACTAGGCTACCTGCCAACCCCCCTCTAACCACTAGGCTACCTGCCAACCCCCCTCTAACCACTAGGCTACCTGCCCCCCCCCCCCCCCCCCCCCCTCTAACCACTAGGCTACCTGCCACCCCCCCTCTAACCACTAGGCTACCTGCCACCCCCCTCTAACCACTAGGCTACCTGCCCCCCCCCCCCCCTAACCACCAGGCTACCTGCCCCCCCCCCCTCTAACCACTAGGCTACCTGCCACCCCCCCCCCCCCTCTAACCACTAGGCTACCTGCCACCCCCCCCCCCCCCCCCTCTAACCACTAGGCTACCTGCCACCCCCCCCCCCCCCCCCCCTCTAACCACTAGGCTACCTGCCACCCCCCCCACCCCTCTAACCACTAGGCTACCTGCCACCCCCCCCCCTCTAACCACTAGGCTACCTGCCACCCCCCCCCCCCCCCTCTAACCACTAGGCTACCTGCCACCCCCCCCCCCCCCCCCTCTAACCACTAGGCTACCTGCCACCCCCCCTCTAACCACTAGGCTACCTGCCACCCCCCCCCCCCCCTCTAACCACTAGGCTACCTGCCACCCCCCCCCCTCTAACCACTAGGCTACCTGCCACCTAACCACTAGGCTACCTGCCACCCCCCCCCCCTCTAACCACTAGGCTACCTGCCACCCCCCCCCCCCCTCTAACCACTAGGCTACCTGCCACCCCCCCCCCCCCCCTCTAACCACTAGGCTACCTGCCACCCCCCCCCCCCCTCTAACCACTAGGCTACCTGCCACCCCCCCCCCCTCTAACCACTAGGCTACCTGCCACCACCCCCCTCTAACCACTAGGCTACCTGCCACCCCCCTCTAACCACCAGGCTACCTGCCACCCCCCCCCCCCTCTAACCACTAGGCTACCTGCCACCACCCCCCTCTAACCACTAGGCTACCTGCCACCCCCCTCTAACCACTAGGCTACCTGCCCCCCCCCCCCTCTAACCACTAGGCTACCTGCCCCCCCCCCCCTCTAACCACTAGGCTACCTGCCACCCCCCCTCTAACCACTAGGCTACCTGCCACCCCCCTCTAACCACTAGGCTACCTGCCCCCCCCCCCCCCCTAACCACCAGGCTACCTGCCCCCCCCCCCTCTAACCACTAGGCTACCTGCCACCCCCCCCCCCCTCTAACCACTAGGCTACCTGCCACCCCCCCCCCCCCCCCTCTAACCACTAGGCTACCTGCCACCCCCCCCCCCCCCCCCTCTAACCACTAGGCTACCTGCCACCCCCCCCACCCCTCTAACCACTAGGCTACCTGCCACCCCCCCCCTCTAACCACTAGGCTACCTGCCACCCCCCCCCCCCCCTCTAACCACTAGGCTACCTGCCACCCCCCCCCCCCCCCTCTAACCACTAGGCTACCTGCCACCCCCCCTCTAACCACTTGGCTACCTGCCACCCCCCCCCCCCCTCTAACCACTAGGCTACCTGCCACCCCCCCCCCTCTAACCACTAGGCTACCTGCCACCTAACCACTAGGCTACCTGCCACCCCCCCCCCTCTAACCACTAGGCTACCTGCCACCCCCCCCCCCCTCTAACCACTAGGCTACCTGCCACCCCCCCCCCCCCCTCTAACCACTAGGCTACCTGCCACCCCCCCCCCCCTCTAACCACTAGGCTACCTGCCACCCCCCCCCCCTCTAACCACTAGGCTACCTGCCACCACCCCCCTCTAACCACTAGGCTACCTGCCACCCCCCCTCTAACCACTAGGCTACCTGCCACCCCCCCCCCCTCTAACCACTAGGCTACCTGCCACCACCCCCCTCTAACCACTAGGCTACCTGCCACCCCCCTCTAACCACTAGGCTACCTGCCCCCCCCCCCCTCTAACCACTAGGCTACCTGCCCCCCCCCCCCCTCTAACCACTAGGCTACCTGCCCCCCCCCCCCCCCTCTAACCACTAGGCTACCTGCCACCCCCCCCCCCCCCCCTCTAACCACTAGGCTACCTGCCACCCCCCCCTCTAACCACTAGGCTACCTGCCTCCCCCCCTCTAACCACTAGGCTACCTGCCACCCCCCCCCCCTCTAACCACTAGGCTACCTGCCACCCCCCCCTCTAACCACTAGGCTACCTGCCACCCCCCCCCTCTAACCACCAGGCTACCTGCCACCCCACCCCCCCCCCTCTAACCACTAGGCTACCTGCCTCCTCCCCTCCAACCACTAGGCTACCTGCCTCCCCCCCTCTAACCACTAGGCTACCTGCCTCCCCCCCTCTAACCACTAGGCTACCTGCAACCCCCCCCCCCTCTAACCACTAGGCTACCTGCCCCCCCCCCCCCTCTAACCACTAGGCTACCTGCCACCCCCCCTCTAACCACTAGGCTACCTGCCACCCCCCCCTCTAACCACTAGGCTACCTGCCACCCCCCCCTCTAACCACTAGGCTACCTGCCACCCCCCCCCCCCCCCCTCTAACCACTAGGCTACCTGCCACCCCCCCTCTAACCACTAGGCTACCTGCCACCCCCCCCTCTAACCACTAGGCTACCTGCCCCCCCCCCCTAACCACCAGGCTACCTGCCCCCCCCCCCCTCTAACCACTAGGCTACCTGCCACCCCCCCTCTAACCACTAGGCTACCTGCCCCCCCCCCCTCTAACCACTAGGCTACCTGCCCCCCCCCCCCCCCCTCTAACCACTAGGCTACCTGCCACCCCCCCTCTAACCACTAGGCTACCTGCCCCCCCCCCCCCTCTAGCCACTTAGGCTACCTGCCCCCCCCCCCTCTAACCACTAGGCTACCTGCCCCCCCCCCTCTAACCACTAGGCTACCTGCCCCCCCCCCCCCCCCCCCCCCCCCTCCCTCTAACCACTAGGCTACCTGCCCCCCCCCCCCTCTAACCACTAGGCTACCTGCCACCCCCCCCTCTAACCACTAGGCTACCTGCCACCCCCCCTCTAACCACTAGGCTACCTGCCCCCCCCCCCCCTCTAACCACTAGGCTACCTGCCCCCCCCCCTCTAACCACTAGGCTACCTGCCCCCCCCCCTCTAACCACTAGGCTACCTGCCCCCCCCCCCCCTCTAACCACTAGGCTACCTGCCCCCCCCCCCCCCCCCCCCCCTCTAACCACTAGGCTACCTGCCCCCCCCCCCCCCCCCCCCCCCCCTCTAACCACTAGGCCACCTGCCCCCCCCCCCTCTAACCACTAGGCTTACCTGCCCCCCCCCCCCTCTAACCACTAGGCTACCTGCCCCCCCCCCTCTAACCACTAGGCTACCTGCCCCCCCCCCTCTAACCACTAGGCTACCTGGCCCCCCCCCCCCCCCCCCCCCCCTCCCCTCCCTCTAACCACTAGGCTACCTGCCCCCCCCCCCCTCTAACCACTAGGCTACCTGCCCCCCCCCCTCTAACCACTAGGCTACCTGCCCCCCCCCCCCTCTAACCACTAGGCTACCTGCCCCCCCCCCCCCCCTCTAACCACTAGGCTACCTGCCCCCCCCCCCCCCCCCCCTCTAACCACTAGGCTACCTGCCACCCCCCCCCTCTAACCACTAGGCTACCTGCCACCCCCCCCTCTAACCACTAGGCTACCTGCCCCCCCCCCCCCTCTAACCACTAGGCTACCTGCCCCCCCCCCCTCTAACCACTAGGCTACCTGCCCCCCCCCCCCCCCCTCTAACCACTAGGCTACCTGCCCCCCCCCCCCCCCCCCCCTCTAACCACTAGGCTACCTGCCCCCCCCCCCCCCCCCTCTAACCACTAGGCCACCTGCCCCCCCCCCCCTCTAACCACTTAGGCTACCTGCCCCCCCCCCCCCTCTAACCACTAGGCTACCTGCCCCCCCCCCCCCTCTAACCACTAGGCTACCTGCCCCCCCCCCCCTCTAACCACTAGGCTACCTGCCCCCCCCCCCCTCTAACCACTAGGCTACCTGCCCCCCCCCCTCTAACCACTAGGCTACCTGCCCCCCCCCCCCCCTCTAACCACTAGGCTACCTGCCCCCCCCCCCCCCTCTAACCACTAGGCTACCTGCCCCCCCCCCCCCCCTCTAACCACTAGGCTACCTGCCACCCCCCCCCCCCCTCTAACCACTAGGCTACCTGCCACCCCCCCCCCCCTCTAACCACTAGGCTACCTGCCACCCCCCCCCCCTCTAACCACTAGGCTACCTGCCACCCCCCCCCCTCTAACCACTAGGCTACCTGCCACCCCCCCCCCCTCTAACCACTAGGCTACCTGCCACCCCCCCCCCCTCTAACCACTAGGCTACCTGCCACCCCCCCCCTCTAACCACTAGGCTACCTGCCACCCCCCCCCCCCCTCTAACCACTAGGCTACCTGCCACCCCCCCCCCCCTCTAACCACTAGGCTACCTGCCACCACCCCCCTCTAACCACTAGGCTACCTGCCACCCCCCCTCTAACCACTAGGCTACCTGCCACCCCCCCCCCCTCTAACCACTAGGCTACCTGCCACCACCCCCCCTCTAACCACTAGGCTACCTGCCACCCCCCTCTAACCACTAGGCTACCTGCCCCCCCCCCCCCTCTAACCACTAGGCTACCTGCCCCCCCCCCCCTCTAACCACTAGGCTACCTGCCCCCCCCCCCCCCCCTCTAACCACTAGGCTACCTGCCACCCCCCCCCCCCCCCCCCCTCTAACCACTAGGCTACCTGCCACCCCCCCCTCTAACCACTAGGCTACCTGCCTCCCCCCCTCTAACCACTAGGCTACCTGCCACCCCCCCCCCCCCTCTAACCACTAGGCTACCTGCCACCCCCCCCTCTAACCACTAGGCTACCTGCCACCCCCCCCCTCTAACCACCAGGCTACCTGCCACCCCACCCCCCCCCCTCTAACCACTAGGCTACCTGCCTCCTCCCCTCCAACCACTAGGCTACCTGCCTCCCCCCCTCTAACCACTAGGCTACCTGCCTCCCCCCCTCTAACCACTAGGCTACCTGCAACCCCCCCCCCCCTCTAACCCCTAGGCTACCTGCCCCCCCCCCCCTCTAACCACTAGGCTACCTGCCACCCCCCTCTAACCACTAGGCTACCTGCCACCCCCCCTCTAACCACTAGGCTACCTGCCACCCCCCCTCTAACCACTAGGCTACCTGCCACCCCCCCCCCCCCCCTCTAACCACTAGGCTACCTGCCACCCCCCCTCTAACCACTAGGCTACCTGCCACCCCCCCTCTAACCACTAGGCTACCTGCCCCCCCCCCCTAACCACCAGGCTACCTGCCCCCCCCCCCTCTAACCACTAGGCTACCTGCCACCCCCCCTCTAACCACTAGGCTACCTGCCCCCCCCCCCTCTAACCACTAGGCTACCTGCCCCCCCCCCCCCCCCCTCTAACCACTAGGCTACCTGCCACCCCCCCTCTAACCACTAGGCTACCTGCCCCCCCCCCCCTCTAGCCACTAGGCTACCTGCCCCCCCCCCCTCTAACCACTAGGCTACCTGCCCCCCCCCCTCTAACCACTAGGCTACCTGCCCCCCCCCCCCCCCCCCCCCTCCCTCTAACCACTAGGCTACCTGCCCCCCCCCCCCTCTAACCACTAGGCTACCTGCCCCCCCCCCCCCCCCCCTCTAACCACTAGGCTACCTGCCACCCCCCCTCTAACCACTAGGCTACCTGCCACCCCCCCCTCTAACCACTAGGCTACCTGCCCCCCCCCCCCCTCTAACCACTAGGCTACCTGCCCCCCCCCCTCTAACCACTAGGCTACCTGCCCCCCCCCCCTCTAACCACTAGGCTACCTGCCCCCCCCCCCCCTCTAACCACTAGGCTACCTGCCCCCCCCCCCCCCCCCCCTCTAACCACTAGGCTACCTGCCCCCCCCCCCCCCCCCCCCCTCTAACCACTAGGCCACCTGCCCCCCCCCCCCTCTAACCATTAGGCTACCTGCCCCCCCCCCCCCTCTAACCACTAGGCTACCTGCCCCCCCCCCCCCTCTAACCACTAGGCTACCTGCCCCCCCCCCTCTAACCACTAGGCTACCTGCCCCCCCCCCTCTAACCACTAGGCTACCTGGCCCCCCCCCCCCCCCCCCCCCCTCCCCTCCCTCTAACCACTAGGCTACCTGCCCCCCCCCCCCCTCTAACCACTAGGCTACCTGCCCCCCCCCCCTCTAACCACTAGGCTACCTGCCCCCCCCCCCTCTAACCACTAGGCTACCTGCCCCCCCCCCCCCCCTCTAACCACTAGGCTACCTGCCCCCCCCCCCCCCCCCCCTCTAACCACTAGGCTACCTGCCACCCCCCCTCTAACCACTAGGCTACCTGCCCCCCCCCCCCCTCTAACCACTAGGCTACCTGCCCCCCCCCCCCCTCTAACCACTAGGCTACCTGCCCCCCCCCCTCTAACCACTAGGCTACCTGCCCCCCCCCCCCCCTCTAACCACTAGGCTACCTGCCCCCCCCCCCCCCTCTAACCACTAGGCTACCTGCCCCCCCCCCCCCCCCCCCTCTAACCACTAGGCTACCTGCCCCCCCCCCCCCCCCCCCTCTAACCACTAGGCCACCTGCCCCCCCCCCCCTCTAACCATTAGGCTACCTGCCCCCCCCCCCCTCTAACCACTAGGCTACCTGCCCCCCCCCCCCCCCTCTAACCACTAGGCTACCTGCCCCCCCCCCCCTCTAACCACTAGGCTACCTGCCCCCCCCCCCCCTCTAACCACTAGGCTACCTGCCCCCCCCCCCTCTAACCACTAGGCTACCTGCCCCCCCCCCCCCCCCTCTAACCACTAGGCTACCTGCCCCCCCCCCCCCCCTCTAACCACTAGGCTACCTGCCCCCCCCCCCCCCTCTAACCACTAGGCTACCTGCCACCCCCCCCCCCCCTCTAACCACTAGGCTACCTGCCACCCCCCCCCCCCTCTAACCACTAGGCTACCTGCCACCCCCCCCCCCCTCTAACCACTAGGCTACCTGCCACCCCCCCCTCTAACCACTAGGCTACCTGCCACCCCCCCCCCCTCTAACCACTAGGCTACCTGCCACCCCCCCCCCCTCTAACCACTAGGCTACCTGCCACCCCCCCCTCTAACCACTAGGCTACCTGCCACCCCCCCCCCCTCTAACCACTAGGCTACCTGCCACCCCCCCCCCCTCTAACCACTAGGCTACCTGCCACCCCCCCCCCTCTAACCACTAGGCTACCTGCCACCCCCCCCCCCTCTCTAACCACTAGGCTACCTGCCACCCCCCCCCCCCCTCTAACCACTAGGCTACCCGCCACCCCCCCCCTCTAACCACTAGGCTACCTGCCCCCCCCCTCTAACCACTAGGCTACCTGCCCCCCCCCCCCTCTAACCACTAGGCTACCTGCCCTCCCCCCCTCTAACCACTAGGCTACCTGCCCTCCCCCCCTCTAACCACTAGGCTACCTGCCCCCCCCCCCCCCCCCTCTAACCACTAGGCTACCTGCCACCCCCCACCCCCCTCTAACCACTAGGCTACCTGCCACCCCCCCCCCCCCTCTAACCACTAGGCTACCTGCCCCCCCCCCCCCCCTCTCTAACCACTAGGCTACCTGCCACCCCCCCCCCCCCTCTAACCACTAGGCTACCTGCCACCCCCCCCCTCTAACCACTAGGCTACCTGCCCCCCCCCTCTAACCACTAGGCTACCTGCCCTCCCCCCCTCTAACCACTAGGCTACCTGCCCCCCCCCCCCCCTCTAACCACTAGGCTACCTGCCACCCCCCCCCCTCTAACCACTAGGCTACCTGCCACCCCCCCCCCCTCTCTAACCACTAGGCTACCCGCCACCCCCCCCCCCCCCTCTAACCACTAGGCTACCCGCCACCCCCCCCCTCTAACCACTAGGCTACCTGCCCCCCCCCTCTAACCACTAGGCTACCTGCCCCCCCCCCCCCTCTAACCACTAGGCTACCTGCCCTCCCCCCCCTCTAACCACTAGGCTACCTGCCCCCCCCCCCCCCCCCTCTAACCACTAGGCTACCTGCCCCCCCCCCCCTCTCTAACCACTAGGCTACCTGCCACCCCCCTCTAACCACTAGGCTACCTGCCACCCCCCCCCCCCCTCTAACCACTAGGCTACCTGCCCCCCCCCCCCCTCTCTAACCACTAGGCTACCTGCCACCCCCCCCCCCCCTCTAACCACTAGGCTACCTGCCCCCCCCCTCTAACCACTAGGCTACCTGCCCTCCCCCCCTCTAACCACTAGGCTACCTGCCCCCCCCCCCCCCCCCCCCTAACCACTAGGCTACCTGCCCCCCCCCCCCCTCTCTAACCACTAGGCTACCTGCCACCCCCCCCCCTCTAACCACTAGGCTACCTGCCACCCCCCCCCCCTCTAACCACTAGGCTACCTGCCCCCCCCCCCCCCTCTAACCACTAGGCTACCTGCCCCCCCCCCCCCCCCTCTAACCACTAGGCTACCTGCCCCCCCCCCCCCCTCTAACCACTAGGCTACCTGCCCCCCCCCCCCCCTCTAACCACTAGGCTACCTGCCACCCCCCCTCTAACCACTAGGCTACCTGCCCCCCCCCCCCCCTCTAACCACTAGGCTACCTGCCACCCCCCCTCTAACCACTAGGCTACCTGCCCCCCCCCCCCCCTCTAACCACTAGGCTACCTGCCCCCCCCCCCCCCCCCCCCCCCCTCTAACCACTAGGCTACCTGCCCCCCCCCCCTCTAACCACTAGGCTACCTGCCCCCCCCCCCCTCTAACCACTAGGCTACCTGCCCCCCCCCCCCCTCTAACCACTAGGCTACCTGCCCCCCCCCCCCCCTCTAACCACTAGGCTACCTGCCACCCCCCCCCCTCTAACCACTAGGCTACCTGCCACCCCCCCCCCCTCTCTAACCACTAGGCTACCTGCCACCCCCCCCCCCCCTCTAACCACTAGGCTACCCGCCACCCCCCCCCTCTAACCACTAGGCTACCTGCCCCCCCCCTCTAACCACTAGGCTACCTGCCCCCCCCCCCCTCTAACCACTAGGCTACCTGCCCTCCCCCCCTCTAACCACTAGGCTACCTGCCCCCCCCCCCCCCCCCTCTAACCACTAGGCTACCTGCCCCCCCCCCCTCTCTAACCACTAGGCTACCTGCCACCCCCCCACCCCCCTCTAACCACTAGGCTACCTGCCACCCCCCCCCCCCTCTAACCACTAGGCTACCTGCCCCCCCCCCCCCCTCTCTAACCACTAGGCTACCTGCCACCCCCCCCCCCCTCTAACCACTAGGCTACCTGCCACCCCCCCCTCTAACCACTAGGCTACCTGCCCCCCCCCTCTAACCACTAGGCTACCTGCCCTCCCCCCCTCTAACCACTAGGCTACCTGCCCCCCCCCCCCCCCCCCTAACCACTAGGCTACCTGCCCCCCCCCCCCTCTCTAACCACTAGGCTACCTGCCACCCCCCCCCCTCTAACCACTAGGCTACCTGCCACCCCCCCCCCTCTAACCACTAGGCTACCTGCCCCCCCCCCCCCCTCTAACCACTAGGCTACCTGCCCCCCCCCCCCCCTCTAACCACTAGGCTACCTGCCACCCCCCCTCTAACCACTAGGCTACCTGCCCCCCCCCCCCTCTAGCCACTAGGCTACCTGCCCCCCCCCCCCTCTAACCACTAGGCTACCTGCCCCCCCCCCTCTAACCACTAGGCTACCTGCCCCCCCCCCTCTAACCACTAGGCTACCTGCCCCCCCCCCCCCTCTAACCACTAGGCTACCTGCCACCCCCCCTCTAACCACTAGGCTACCTGCCCCCCCCCCCCTCTAACCACTAGGCTACCTGCCCCCCCCCCCCCTCTAACCACTAGGCTACCTGCCCCCCCCCCCCCCCCCCTCTAACCACTAGGCTACCTGCCCCCCCCCCCCCCCCCCCCCCCCCCTCTAACCACTAGGCCACCTGCCCCCCCCCCCTCTAACCATTAGGCTACCTGCCCCCCCCCCCCCTCTAACCACTAGGCTACCTGCCCCCCCCCCCCCCCCCTCTAACCACTAGGCTACCTGCCCCCCCCCCCCCCTCTAACCACTAGGCTACCTGCCCCCCCCCCCCCCTCTAACCACTAGGCTACCTGCCACCCCCCCTCTAACCACTAGGCTACCTGCCCCCCCCCCCTCTAACCACTAGGCTACCTGCCCCCCCCCCCCCCCCCTCTAACCACTAGGCTACCTGCCACCCCCCCTCTAACCACTAGGCTACCTGCCCCCCCCCCCCCTCTAACCACTAGGCTACCTGCCCCCCCCCCCCCCTCTAACCACTAGGCTACCTGCCCCCCCACCCCCCCCCCCCCTCTAACCACTAGGCTACCTGCCACCCCCCCTCTAACCACTAGGCTACCTTTCCCCCCCCCCCCTCTAGCCACTAGGCTACCTGCCACCCCCCCCTCTAACCACTAGGCTACCTGCCCCCCCCCCCTCTAACCACTAGGCTACCTGCCCCCCCCCCCCCTCTAACCACTAGGCTACCTGCCCCCCCCCCCCCCCCTCTAACCACTAGGCTACCTGCCACCCCCCCTCTAACCACTAGGCTACCTGCCCCCCCCCCCCCCTCTAACCACTAGGCTACCTGCCCCCCCCCCCCCCCTCTAACCACTAGGCTACCTGCCCCCCCCCCCCCCTCTAACCACTAGGCTACCTGCCCCCCCCCCCCCCCCCCCCCCCTCTAACCACTAGGCTACCTGCCACCCCCCCTCTAACCACTAGGCTACCTGCCCCCCCCCCCCCCTCTAACCACTAGGCTACCTGCCACCCCCCCTCTAACCACTAGGCTACCTGCCCCCCCCCCCCCTCTAACCACTAGGCTACCTGCCCCCCCCCCCCCCCCCCCCCTCTAACCACTAGGCTACCTGCCCCCCCCCCCCCCCCCCCCTCTAACCACTAGGCTACCTGCCACCCCCCCTCTAACCACTAGGCTACCTGCCCCCCCCCCCCTCTAACCACTAGGCTACCTGCCCCCCCCCCCCTCTAACCACTAGGCTACCTGCCACCCCCCCTCTAACCACTAGGCTACCTGCCCCCCCCCCCCTCTAGCCACTAGGCTACCTGCCCCCCCCCCTCTAACCACTAGGCTACCTGCCCCCCCCCCCCCCCCCCCCCTCCCTCTAACCACTAGGCTACCTGCCCCCCCCCCCCTCTAACCACTAGGCTACCTGCCCCCCCCCCTCTAACCACTAGGCTACCTGCCCCCCCCCCCTCTAACCACTAGGCTACCTGCCCCCCCCCCCCCTCTAACCACTAGGCTACCTGCCCCCCCCCCCCCCCCCCCCCTCTAACCACTAGGCTACCTGCCACCCCCCCTCTAACCACTAGGCTACCTGCCACCCCCCCTCTAACCACTAGGCTACCTGCCACCCCCCCTCTAACCACTAGGCTACCTGCCCCCCCCCCCCCCTCTAACCACTAGGCTACCTGCCCCCCCCCCCCCCCCCTCTAACCACTAGGCCACCTGCCCCCCCCCCCCTCTAACCATTAGGCTACCTGCCCCCCCCCCCCTCTAACCACTAGGCTACCTGCCCCCCCCCCCCCCCCTCTAACCACTAGGCTACCTGCCCCCCCCCCCCCTCTAACCACTAGGCTACCTGCCCCCCCCCCCCCCTCTAACCACTAGGCTACCTGCCCCCCCCCCCCCCCTCTAACCACTAGGCTACCTGCCCCCCCCCCCCCTCTAACCACTAGGCTACCTGCCACCCCCCCCTCTAACCACTAGGCTACCTGCCCCCCCCCCCTCTAACCACTAGGCTACCTGCCCCCCCCCCCCCCTCTAACCACTAGGCTACCTGCCCCCCCCCCCCCTCTAACCACTAGGCTACCTGCCACCCCCCCTCTAACCACTAGGCTACCTGCCCCCCCCCCCCCCTCTAACCACTAGGCTACCTGCCCCCCCCCCCCCCCCCTCTAACCACTAGGCTACCTGCCCCCCCCCCCCCCCCTCTAACCACTAGGCTACCTGCCACCCCCCCCTCTAACCACTAGGCTACCTGCCCCCCCCCCCTCTAACCACTAGGCTACCTGCCCCCCCCCCCCCCCTCTAACCACTAGGCTACCTGCCCCCCCCCCCCCCCCTCTAACCACTAGGCTACCTGCCCCCCCCCCCCTCTAACCACTAGGCTACCTGCCCCCCCCCCCCCCTCTAACCACTAGGCTACCTGCCCCCCCCCCCCCCTCTAACCACTAGGCTACCTGCCACCCCCCCCTCTAACCACTAGGCTACCTGCCCCCCCCCCCCTCTAACCACTAGGCTACCTGCCCCCCCCCCCCCTCTAACCACTAGGCTACCTGCCCCCCCCCCCCCCCCCTCTAACCACTAGGCTACCTGCCCCCCCCCCCCCCTCTAACCACTAGGCTACCTGCCACCCCCCCCTCTAACCACTAGGCTACCTGCCCCCCCCCCCCTCTAACCACTAGGCTACCTGCCCCCCCCCCCCCCCCCCGCCCCCACCCCTCTAACCACTAGGCTACCTGCCCCCCCCCCCTCCCCCCTCTAACCACTAGGCTACCTGCCACCCCCCCCTCTAACCACTAGGCTACCTGCCACCCCCCCTCTAACCACTAGGCTACCTGCCCCCCCCCCCCCCCCTCTAGCTACTAGGCTACCTGCCACCCCCCCTCTAACCACTAGGCTACCTGCCCCCCCCCCTCTAACCACTAGGCTACCTGCCCCCCCCCCCCTCTAACCACTAGGCTACCTGCCCCCCCCCCCTCTAACCACTAGGCTACCTGCCCCCCCCCTCTAACCACTAGGCTACCTGCCCCCCCCCCCCTCTAACCACTAGGCTACCTGCCCCCCCCCCTCTAACCACTAGGCTACCTGCCCCCCCCCCCCCCCCCCTCTAACCACTAGGCTACCTCCCCCCCCCCCCCCCTCTAACCACTAGGCTACCTCCCCCCCCCCCCCCCCTCTAACCACTAGGCTACCTGCCACCCCCCCTCTAACCACTAGGCTACCTGCCCCCCCCCCCCCCTCTAACCACTAGGCTACCTGCCACCCCCCCTCTAACCACTAGGCTACCTGCCCCCCCCCCCTCTAACCACTAGGCTACCTGCCCCCCCCCCCTCTAACCACTAGGCTACCTGCCACCCCCCCCTCTAACCACTAGGCTACCTGCCCCCCCCCCCCCTCTAACCACTAGGCTACCTGCCCCCCCCCCCCCCCCTCTAACCACTAGGCTACCTGCCCCCCCCCCCCCCCCCCTCTAACCACTAGGCTACCTGCCCCCCCCCTCTAACCACTAGGCTACCTGCCCCCCCCCCCCCCCCTCTAACCACTAGGCTACCTGCCCCCCCCCCCCCCCTCTAACCACTAGGCTACCTGCCCCCCCCCCCCCCCCCCCCCCAACCACTAGGCTACCTGCCCCCCCCCCTCTAACCACTAGGCTACCTGCCCCCCCCCCCCCCTCTAACCACTAGGCTACCTGCCCCCCCCCCCCCCCCCCCCCCTCTAACCACTAGGCTACCTGCCCCCCCCCCCCCCCCCCCTCTAACCACTAGGCTACCTGCCACCCCCCCTCTAACCACTAGGCTACCTGCCCCCCCCCCCCCCTCTAACCACTAGGCTACCTGCCCCCCCCCCCCCCCCCCCCTCTAACCACTAGGCTACCTGCCCCCCCCCCCCCCCCCCCCCCTCTAACCACTAGGCTACCTGCCCCCCCCCCCCCCTCTAACCACTAGGCTACCTGCCCCCCCCCCCCCCTCTAACCACTAGGCTACCTGCCCCCCCCCCCCTCTAACCACTAGGCTACCTGACACCCCATGTTGTGTTATGCAGCACAACATTACCTATTTCACACTACTGGGCTGGCCCGGTTACACATACCATACTGAGCCAAGCTGGAACCATGCTGTAAATTAAATATCCAAGCCAGCCTATCACAGTTTGAGTTGCTGTAAACTAAATATCCAAGCCAGCCTATCACAGTTTGAGTTGCTGTAAACTAAATATCCAAGCCAGCCTATCACAGTTTGAGTTGCTGTAAACTAAATATCCAAGCCAGCCTATCACAGTTTGAGTTGCTGTAAACTAAATATCCAAGCCAGCCTATCACAGTTTGAGTTGCTGTAAACTAAATATCCAAGCCAGCCTATCACAGTTTGAGTTGCTGTAAACTAAATATCCAAGCCAGCCTATCACAGTTTGAGTTGCTGTAAACTAAATATCCAAGCCAGCCTATCACAGTTTGAGTTGCTGTAAACTAAATATCCAAGCCAGCCTATCACAGTTTGAGTTGCTGTAAACTAAATATCCAAGCCAGCCTATCACAGTTTGAGTTGCTGTAAACTAAATATCCAAGCCAGCCTATCACAGTTTGAGTTGCTGTAAACTAAATATCCAAGCCAGCCTATCACAGTTTGAGTTGCTGTAAACTAAATATCCAAGCCAGCCTATCACAGTTTGAGTTGCTGTAAACTAAATATCCAAGCCAGCCTATCACAGTTTGAGTTGCTGTAAACTAAATATCCAAGCCAGCCTATCACAGTTTGAGTTGCTGTAAACTAAATATCCAAGCCAGCCTATCACAGTTTGAGTTGCTGTAAACTAAATATCCAAGCCAGCCTATCACAGTTTGAGTTGCTGTAAACTAAATATCCAAGCCAGCCTATCACAGTTTGAGTTGCTGTAAACTAAATATCCAAGCCAGCCTATCACAGTTTGAGTTGCTGTAAACTAAATATCCAAGCCAGCCTATCACAGTTTGAGTTGCTGTAAACTAAATATCCAAGCCAGCCTATCACAGTTTGAGTTGCTGTAAACTAAATATCCAAGCCAGCCTATCACAGTTTGAGTTGCTGTAAACTAAATATCCAAGCCAGCCTATCACAGTTTGAGTTGCTGTAAACTAAATATCCAAGCCAGCCTATCACAGTTTGAGTTGCTGTAAACTAAATATCCAAGCCAGCCTATCACAGTTTGAGTTGCTGTAAACTAAATATCCAAGCCAGCCTATCACAGTTTGAGTTGCTGTAAACTAAATATCCAAGCCAGCCTATCACAGTTTGAGTTGCTGTAAACTAAATATCCAAGCCAGCCTATCACAGTTTGAGTTGCTGTAAACTAAATATCCAAGCCAGCCTATCACAGTTTGAGTTGCTGTAAACTAAATATCCAAGCCAGCCTATCACAGTTTGAGTTGCTGTAAACTAAATATCCAAGCCAGCCTATCACAGTTTGAGTTGCTGTAAATTAAATATCCAAGCCAGCCTATCACAGTTTGAGTTGCTGTAAACTAAATATCCAAGCCAGCCTATCACAGTTTGAGTTGCTGTAAACTAAATATCCAAGCCAGCCTATCACAGTTTGAGTTGCTGTAAACTAAATATCCAAGCCAGCCTATCACAGTTTGAGTTGCTGTAAACTAAATATCCAAGCCAGCCTATCACAGTTTGAGTTGCTGTAAACTAAATATCCAAGCCAGCCTATCACAGTTTGAGTTGCTGTAAACTAAATATCCAAGCCAGCCTATCACAGTTTGAGTTGCTGTAAACTAAATATCCAAGCCAGCCTATCACAGTTTGAGTTGCTGTAAACTAAATATCCAAGCCAGCCTATCACAGTTTGAGTTGCTGTAAATTAAATATCCAAGCCAGCCTATCACAGTTTGAGTTGCTGTAAATTAAATATCCAAGCCAGCCTATCACAGTTTGAGTTGCTGTAAACTAAATATCCAAGCCAGCCTATCACAGTTTGAGTTGCTGTAAACTAAATATCCAAGCCAGCCTATCACAGTTTGAGTTGCTGTAAACTAAATATCCAAGCCAGCCTATCACAGTTTGAGTTGCTGTAAACTAAATATCCAAGCCAGCCTATCACAGTTTGAGTTGCTGTAAACTAAATATCCAAGCCAGCCTATCACAGTTTGAGTTGCTGTAAACTAAATATCCAAGCCAGCCTATCACAGTTTGAGTTGCTGTAAACTAAATATCCAAGCCAGCCTATCACAGTTTGAGTTGCTGTAAACTAAATATCCAAGCCAGCCTATCACAGTTTGAGTTGCTGTAAACTAAATATCCAAGCCAGCCTATCACAGTTTGAGTTGCTGTAAACTAAATATCCAAGCCAGCCTATCACAGTTTGAGTTGCTGTAAACTAAATATCCAAGCCAGCCTATCACAGTTTGAGTTGCTGTAAACTAAATATCCAAGCCAGCCTATCACAGTTTGAGTTGCTGTAAACTAAATATCCAAGCCAGCCTATCACAGTTTGAGTTGGCACACTAGTGTGAATCAAGTCCATATTCCAGCCATAAACACATCACATCGTTACAACAGTTCTCTGTCCCCGCCACAGGTGGGAATGTGCGTCTGGTCCAGATGTCAGTAGCTCTGAAACAGCTGCAGCAGGTGATCACCCAGAGTTACCCCGACGCCTCGCTCCTCTTCTGCGGGGACTTCAACAGCACCCCGTCTTCGGGGGTCTTCCAGCTGGTGAACCGGGGGGTTCTGCACAGCACCCACCCAGACTGGAGCTCCAACGGACCGGACGAGCTCTGTCCCATGGAGGTCTCCAACCCCTTCCAGCTGAGTAGCGCCTGCGGCGAGCCGGCCTATACGAACTACGTAGGGGGATTCCACGGTTGCCTGGACTATATCTTCATGGACCCGCGGGTGCTGCAGGTAGATCAGATGATCCCTCTGCCTAGTCACCAGGAGATCACTACCTGTCAGGCCCTTCCCAGCGTCTCACACCCCTCTGACCACATAGCGCTGGTCTGTGACCTCAGGTGGAACTGAAGTTAAGCTCTTCCCTCTGTATACAGCAGTCTGTGGCGGATCAACCATGTCTTTCTCTAAACTAGGACCATTACAGTGTGTCTCTGTACCGTGTCTGTCTCTAAACTAGGACCATTACAGTGTGTCTCTAAACCATGTCTGTCTCTAAACCAGGACCCTTACAGTCTGTCTCTGTACCGTGTCTGTCTCTGTACCGTGTCTGTCTCTGTACCGTGTCTGTCTCTGTACCGTGTCTGTCTCTGTACCAGGACCATTACAGTGTGTCTCAGGGTTCAGGCCATAAAGCTTCTCAGAGTAGGACCGCTGATCTAGGATCAGGCCATAAAGCTTCTCAGAGTAGGACCGCTGATCTAGGATCAGGCCATAAAGCTTCTCAGAGTAGGACCGCTGATCTAGGATCAGGCCATAAAGCTTCTCAGAGTAGGACCGCTGATCTAGGATCAGGCCATAAAGCTTCTCAGAGTAGGACCGCTGATCTAGGATCAGGCCATAAAGCTTCTCAGAGTAGGACCGCTGATCTAGGATCAGGCCATAAAGCTTCTCAGAGTAGGACCGCTGATCTAGGATCAGGCCATAAAGCTTCTCAGAGTAGGACCGCTGATCTAGGATCAGGTCATAAAGCTTCTCAGAGTAGGACCGCTGATCTAGGATCAGGCCATAAAGCTTCTCAGAGTAGGACCGCTGATCTAGGTTTTCCCTTTTTAGAGCATTCTGATTATATACTGGATATGGGGGGAGCTGATCCTGGATCTGTAGTCCTACTCTCGAGATGCTTTCTGAGTACGTGCCCCCCCCCCCCCCGAGACACTTTCTGAGTACGTGCCCAGTGCTTGAGACACCGACCAGGCCCCCCCCCCCTCCCCCTCCCGAGACACTTTCTGAGTACGTGCCCAGTGCTTGAGACACCGACCAGGCCCCCCCCCCCCCCCCCCCGAGACGCTTTCTGAGTACGTGCCCAGTGCTTGAGAAACCGACCAGGCCCCCCCTCCCGAGACGCTTTCTGAGTACGTGCCCTTGAGAAACCGACCAGGCCCCCCCCCCCCCCGAGACGCTTTCTGAGTGCGTGCCCTTGAGAAACCGACCAGGCCCCCCCCTCTCCCGAGACGCTTTCTGAGTACGTGCCCTTGAGAAACCGACCATGGCCCCCCTCCCCTCCCGAGACGCTTTCTGAGTACGTGCCCTTGAGAAACCGACCAGGCCCCCCCCCCCCCCCGAGACGCTTTCTGAGTACGTGCCCAGTGCTTGAGAAACCGACCAGGCCCCCCCCCCTCCCGAGACGCTTTCTGAGTACGTGCCCAGTGCTTGAGAAACATTAATCTAGTCAAATCCATAAACAATGGGATGTGGAGGATCTGTTAACAGTTTGAGTAATGAAATGGTTTGTTCTTCACTATATCCTCCAACCAACAAGTTGATCCATGTATGACTGCTGTTTATCTTATAGGACCTTTTCCCTTTGATTATATTCAGTTGTAATTTAATTGAATAAAGAGGAGTCTTGCTCTCCATCACACAAACCCTTCAGTGATGGAAACACTTGTTTTGTTGCTTCTGAATTGAGTTGCAATGTGATGGTGTTTACCCATAAAGAAAACCACTGCAGATATAGTTACATTCATTCAGTGATCAAACAGATACTATCACAGTGTAATACAGAGGGCATCATAATACAAATATTATGTATGGAATATAACATAGCATGAAACAGATGGCACTTCTCAGAAAGACACTTCTCTGGTCTGGTAAAAACGTGCTGAAGAAAACAGTCTTGTATATAGTAGACCAAGTTAAGAAAACAGACTAATATATAGTAGACCAAGTTAAGAAAACAGACCAATATATAGTAGACCAAGTTAAGAAAAAAGACCAATATATAGTAGACCAAGTTAAGAAAACAGACTAATATATAGTAGACCAAGTTATGAAAAAAGACCAATATATAGTAGAACAATTATGAAAACAGACCAATATATAGTAGACCAAGTTAAGAAAACAGACCAATATATAGTAGACCAAGTTAAGAAAACAGACCAATATATAGTAGACCAAGTTAAGAAAAAAGACCAATATATAGTAGACCAAGTTAAGAAAACAGACTAATATATAGTAGACCAAGTTAAGAAAACAGACTAATATATAGTAGACCAAGTTAAGAAAACAGACTAATATATAGTAGACCAAGTTAAGAAAACAGACTAATATATAGTAGACCAAGTTAAGAAAACAGACTAATATATAGTAGACCAAGTTAAGAAAACAGACTAATATATAGTAGACCAAGTTAAGAAAAAAGACCAATATATAGTAGACCAAGTTAAGAAAACAGACCAATATATAGTAGACCAAGTTAAGAAAACAGACCAATATATAGTAGACCAAGTTAAGAAAACAGACTAATATATAGTAGACCAAGTTAAGAAAACAGACCAATATATAGTAGACCAAGTTAAGAAAACAGACCAATATATAGTATATATAGTATATAGAAAACAGAGCGTCTGCTAAATGACTTAAATGTAAATGTAAAACAGACCAATATATAGTAGACCAAGTTAAGAAAACAGACTAATATATAGTAGACCAAGTTAAGAAAACAGACCAATATATAGTAGACCAAGTTAAGAAAACAGACCAATATATAGTAGACCAAGTTATGAAAACAGACCAATATATAGTAGACCAAGTTAAGAAAACAGACCAATATATAGTAGACCAAGTTATGAAAACAGACCAATATATAGTAGACCAAGTTAAGAAAACAGACCAATATATAGTAGACCAAGTTATGAAAACAGACTAATATATAGTAGACCAAGTTATGAAAACAGACTAATATATAGTAGACCAAGTTAAGAAAACAGACCAATATATAGTAGACCAAGTTAAGAAAACAGACCAATATATAGTAGACCAAGTTAAGAAAACAGACTAATATATAGTAGACCAAGTTATGAAAACAGACCAATATATAGTAGACCAAGTTAAGAAAACAGACTAATATATAGTAGACCAAGTTATGAAAACAGACCAATATATAGTAGACCAAGTTATGAAAACAGACTAATATATAGTAGACCAAGTTAAGAAAACAGACCAATATATAGTAGACCAAGTTATGAAAACAGACCAATATATATAGTAGACCAAGTTAAGAAAACAGACCAATATATAGTAGACCAAGTTAAGAAAACAGACTAATATATAGTAGACCAAGTTAAGAAAACAGTAGACCAAGTTATGAAAACAGACCAATATATAGTAGACCAAGTTATGAAAACAGACCAATATATAGTAGACCAAGTTAAGAAAACAGACCAATATATAGTAGACCAAGTTAAGAAAACAGACTAATATATAGTAGACCAAGTTATGAAAACAGACCAATATATAGTAGACCAAGTTATGAAAACAGACCAATATATAGTAGACCAAGTTATGAAAACAGACCAATATATAGTAGACCAAGTTATGAAAACAGACCAATATATAGTAGACCAAGTTAAGAAAACAGACCAATATATAGTAGACCAAGTTAAGAAAACAGTAGACCAAGTTATGAAAACAGACCAATATATAGTAGACCAAGTTATGAAAACAGACCAATATATAGTAGACCAAGTTAAGAAAACAGTAGACCAAGTTAAGAAAACAGACCAATATATAGTAGACCAAGTTATGAAAACAGACTAATATATAGTAGACGTATAACGTCTGAGAAAATGGTGTGAAGAATTAACAAAAAATCAGGAGAGAGTACCAGACTTGAATGTAGCACTAACTAGTTGCCTTGAACGCAGCTCCCTAGCAACTCAACAAGCACCAGCTGCTACAAATTGCCAAATCGGCCTCCACACCGGTTTGCAACACTTTAACTAGTTGCCTTGAAAGCTGCTCCTCAAAAATCATCAGCTGCAACTCATTGCTAACCAGCCTCCCAACACCTGCCCTCACTCTCCTTAAATCACCGCTACCACCCTTGTTAAACCTCACTAAACTAACATTCCTCTTTGTTCTGCAGTGCATGGCGCGTTACCAGCATGATCAAGTGGTGCCTCCCTTGATCTCTAGTATCTCTTAGGTTCTTCCAAGGATCTCCTGGGGGTGGATTGTTATCACCACAGCAGCCTAATTATCATGGCCTGGCGATGACGTCTACTTGAAACATTCATCTGCAGCCCTCTGCTTCATCCGGTCCGTTCCCCTCTCTCTTGAATCCATCTGCAGCCCTCTGCTTCATCCGGTCCAGTCCCCTCTCTTGAATCCATCTGCAGCCCTCTGCTTCATCCGGTCCATTCCCCTCTCTTGAATCCATCTGCAGCCCTCTGCTTCATCCGGTCCATTCCCCTCTCTTGAATCCATCTGCAGCCCTCTGCTTCATCCGGTCCAGTCCCCTCTCTTGAATCCATCTGCAGCCCTCTGCTTCATCCGGTCCATTCCCCTCTCTTGAATCCATCTGCAGCCCTCTGCTTCATCCGGTCCATTCCCCTCTCTTGAATCCATCTGCAGCCCTCTGCTTCATCCGGTCCATTCCCCTCTCTTGAATCCATCTGCAGCCCTCTGCTTCATCCGGTCCGTTCCCCTCTCTTGAATCCATCTGCAGCCCTCTGCTTCATCCGGTCCATTCCCCTCTCTTGAATCCATCTGCAGCCCTCTGCTTCATCCGGTCCATTCCCCTCTCTTGAATCCATCTGCAGCCCTCTGCTTCATCCGGTCCATTCCCCTCTCTTGAATCCATCTGCAGCCCTCTGCTTCATCCGGTCCATTCCCCTCTCTTGAATCCATCTGCAGCCCTCTGCTTCATCCGGTCCAGTCCCCTCTCTTGAATCCATCTGCAGCCCTCTGCTTCATCCGGTCCATTCCCCTCTCTTGAATCCATCTGCAGCCCTCTGCTTCATCCGGTCCAGTCTTCTCTCTTGACTCGTTCAGCTAGTCTATCAGACCTGAACCCGACCCTGCACTCTGCCTTGCAACATGACCGCTCTCCTGAAGCGTCTTCGAGTAACGCCACCTTAAAGCTAGCTATTCGTCAGCGTAGGTGGAAACACTTCAGGCTGTGGAGTGAGTTTCCCAGATCCATCTGCTATAAAAACGCAAGCCTCCTCTAGGAGGTGGGAGGACTTTGAGTTCGGTGTCATTCTAGCTAAGCACGGACTCCCACCCAACAATTTTACAGTCTTACTTACAGGGGTCCTGAGCAGAAGCGCCCCCCCCCCCCCCCCAGTCCCAGTTTATCTGTGACGTCACTGACAGACATGGCGTTGGGTAGGTCATGTTTATTGGCGAACACCAGCAGAGCTACTTCTCTCAGCTGGTCCTGTGGGGGATCATTAACAAACACAGTACTTCTCTCATGTTGGTGGCCAATGTGACCGCAGACGAAAGGCTGCTACCAGAAAAGGCTGTGGTGTGTGTGTGTGTACAGATGACGCACCATATTCTGTAGCATCCTTTAATCCTCTCAAGGATCGCTGCTGTCCACCACAAAAGGGCCCTGGATGAACACGTCACAAGAGATGCCATTTTAGGTCCAATAGGTCGGAGTAGGCCAGTGCCTTACAGATGCAATACACTCACACAGATCTTTAATACTCTGTTGGAACACAGACAAGCTTTGAAAAGGAGGAAAATTGGTCCCATAGTTAAGGCTGTTAGGGTTATATACTGCACCTCCATGCTCCTGGGGACTAGGTGTGTGTGTAAATATGAACTCAGCAAAAAAAGAAACGTCTGGTTTTCAGGACACTGTCTTTCAAAGATAATTCGTAAAAATCCAAATAACTTCACAGATCTTCATTGTAAAGGGTTTAAAACACTGTTTCCCATGCTTGTTCATTGAACCATAAACAATTAATGAACATGCACCTGTGGAACGGTCGTTAAGACACTAACAGCTTACAAACGGTAGGTAATTTAGATCACAGTTATCAAAACTTAGGACACTAAAGAGGCCTTTCTACTGACTCTGAAAAACACCAAAAGAAAGATGCCCAGGGTCCCTGCTCCTCTGCGTGAACGTGCCTTAGGCATGCTGCAAGGAGGCATGAGGACTGCAGATGTGGCCGGGGCAATAAATTGCTGATATTCCTGGCAGTGGCAGACCATGTGTAACAACACCTGCACAGGATCGGTACATCCGAACATCACACCTGCGGGACAGGTACAGGATGACAACTGCACGAGTTACACCAGGAACGCACAATCCCTCCATCAGTGCTCAGACTGTCCGCAATAGGCTGAGAGAGGCTGGACTGAGGGCCTGTTGTAAGGCAGGTCCTCACCAGACATCACCGGCAACAACGTCGCCTATGTGTAACGGATGTGAAATGGCTAGCTAGTTAGCGGGTACGCGCTAGTAGCGTTTCAATCAGTTACGTCACTTGCTCTGAAACCTAGATGTAGTGTTGCCCCTTGCTCTGCAAGGGCCGCAGCTTTTGTGGAGCGATGGGTAACGATGCTTCGTGGGTGACTGTTGTTGATGTGTGCAGAGGGTCCCTGGTTCGCGCCCGAGGTCGGGGCGAGGGGACGTACTAAAGTTATACTGTTACATATGGGCACAAATCCACCGTCGCTGGACCAGACAGGACATGCAAAAAGTGCTCTTCACTGATGAGTCGCGGTTTTGTCTCACCGGAGGTGATGGTCGGATTCGCGTTTATCGTTGAAGGAATGAGCGTTACACCGAGGCCTGTACTCTGGAGCGGGATCGATTTGGAGGTGGAGGGTCCGTCATGGTCTGGGGCGGTGTGTCACAGCATCATCGGACTGAGCTTGTTGTCATTGCAGGCAATCTCAATGCTGTGCGTTACAGGGAAGACATCCTCCTCCCTCATGTGGTACCCTTCCTGCAGGCTCATCCTGACATGACCCTCCAGCATGACAATGACAATGCCACCAGCCATACTGCTCGTTCTGTGCGTGATTTCCTGCAAGACAGGAATGTCAGTGTTCTGCCATGGCCAGCGAAGAGCCCGGATCTCAATCCCATTGAGTACATCTGGGATCTGTTGGATCGGAGGGTGAGGGCTAGGGCCATTCCCCCCAGAAATGTCCGGGCTCTTGCAGGTGCCTTTGGTGGAAGAGTGGGGTAACATCTCACAGCAAGAACTGGCAAATCTGGTGCAGTCCATGAGGAGGAGATGCACTGCAGTAATTAATGCAGCTGGTGGCCACACCAGATACTGACTGTTACTTTTGATTTTGACCCCACTCCCCTTTGTTCAGGGACACATTCCATTTCTGTTAGTCACATGTCTGTGGAACTAGTACAGTTTATGTCTCAGTTGTTGAATCTTATGTTCATACAAATATTTACACATGTTAAGTTTTCTGAAAATAAACACAGTTGACAGTGAGAGGACTTTTCTTTATGTACTACAGTTCAAAAGTTTGGGGTCACTTAGAAATGTCCTAAGTGTTTCTAAAATCCCCTATGGGGAACAATGTTGGAAAAACTATTGGAACCATTTCCCTGTTTGACCGCTAGGTTTTATGGGTCATACTGTGGTGCTCTATAGTTTCAATATATATACTTTTTTTTGCTTTTTCAAAGAACCCAAAATGAGCAAAATGTCAACATCTTTAGCAGCCAATCTGGCTCTTCCTCCAGGGGTAGACAGGCTGCGGCATCCCCCGATGTTTCTGCCACACTTACACTGTGCTGCTTATATAGTCTCGAGTAGCAGCTACATCGCACAAGGCCACTGAGTCTGTCACCTAAGAGAGTGTCCACCCTTAGATTGGCAGGTTGGGAGTTCCATCCCCATACAGAAGACTGGATCAATGCTTGGCACTCAACATTAAGGCGATAGATTGAGGGTAAGGCCCTGCGATAAGACTAGCGTCCTGGCCAGGGGGTGTACTTGTACATCAAGCTGCCTCACGCTACACAAAACAGGAGATTGGCTTCTATGAGCCATTCCGCCTCACACAAGCCAAGGGCTTCTTAGTCGATAGGTGTCGACTGTCAGGCGCCACCCACTGGTACAAAGGCGCTAGTGACTGCAGCGATATCTCTCCAACCATTTCCTCCACGTCACTTTCCCCGCTGTTGGAGTCATGAAAGACGATGTTATAAAAACGCTCTTATAGAGAGATAGCAGCCTTGTGAACCAATCAGATTCTATTTCCTGTTATTCTAAATGCTGTGTGTAGTGTGTGTTTTTATACTTTATGTAACAAAACAAACTGGGATGAAAAAAATGAAATACAAAAAAAACATGTATTAGTGAGATCCTAGAGGCCCGTTTATTCATGTTAAAATACCTCCACTCACTGAAAGCCATTGTTGTCTGTAAGCATTAAGTGGTTCCTCAGTACTTCTATTAAAAAGGCATCAATAGTGGTTTCCTCAGTAGTTATTATAGTAAGGCTTCAATACAAAACGATCAAACATTGCAAATGTAAAAATACTGAGTGCCCCAAAGCAATTACGACAGTATATTATGCTTTGTTATCATCCTTATTCTAATTCTTTAACATCTAACCAGCCCATTGGAAGATATTACAAATGTATAGTATTCCGTGTCAGTAATATCTATATTTAGTAAAATAATCATTGTAATATAATGAATATCATCATCATCAACGGTGATGACTGGGTATTTCAACATATGTACAAAACATCACTTTTTTTTTTAGATTCATGGAATATGAGAATAGCCCTTTATACAAAATTCTCTTGTTAAAATAAAGTATTTTCAAAATATAAAACCAATCACAGGTGTGTACCAAACAATATTCATTTAACTGAAATGTTCCCTCAGAGGACAGACAGTTCCAACGGAATTCTGATGGGTTCCGACGGAATTCTGATGGGTTCTGACGGGTTCCAACAGAATGATGGTGTTCCATGGTGTTTGAAGCAGATGAGAATATGACAGGTTACTGAGTGAGCCACTACTGTAGATATCAGAAGTTATTATTAGCCTACCACACAGTCACAGTTCGATATTTAACCTAAAAAAAAAGTCTGTCTTCAGTTCTGTTTTTCCTAACCATCATCCCTTAAGGCACACCCTATGAGAAAAGCGGATCAAGAAAAATAACGTATTCTGTAACATCAAAATATTCAAGAAATCAAATATCAGTTTTCAAAAACGTAAGACGTAAAACCCATAGGTAGTCCAAAGTCCGACAGCAAAATATGTGTTTAGAAAAACATCCTCTGCAGTAATGTTGTTCAGCATACATGTAGATACGTTTAACAGTTCAGAGGAAGAATGCTCTCTACACTAACATATGATGGTCGAGCACACCACACACGGATTACGCTCCAAACAAAACTACTACTCAAAGCATAAAAACAAAGTTGCTTCATTAAAAACAGCATGAATACAAACATAAACCGTATCAACATCCTAGCCTGGGAGACCAGTCTGTTCAGCCAACATCCCACTCCTCTGTGTCATATACCAAAGACAAGGAGTGGAATGATAGCTAAACAGACCGGTACCCAGGCTAACAACATCCATTATGATCAGCAAAATGTGTTTCGGACGATACAGTTGGTGTGAACCAAATCAATGACATTGAGACAGTGGCTGGGTGCCACATGAAACCCAGACAGTGGCAGAGGACCGGTAGGAAACCCCTACTCTGGTTTAGCTAGCCGCTAGAAAGCCCTGGTGTACAAGGACTGTTCATATGGGTTGTGGTGGGCCTACACAGATGAATAATGTGGTACAAGGGGTTGTGGTGGGCCTACACAGATGAATAATGCGATAACAAGGGGTTGAGGTGGGCCTACACAGATGAATAATGTGGTAACAAGGGGTTGAGGTGGGCCTACACAGATGAATAATGCGATAACAAGGGGTTGAGGTGGGCCTACACAGATGAATAATGCGATAACAAGGGGTTGTGGTGGGCCTACACAGATGAATAATGCGATAACAAGGGGTTGTGGTGGGCCTACACAGATGAATAATGCGATAACAAGGGGTTGTGGTGGGCCTACACAGATGAATAATGTGGTACAAGGGGTTGTGGTGGGCCTACACAGATGAATAATGTGGTACAAGGGGTTGAGGTGGGCCTACACAGATGAATAATGTGGTACAAGGGGTTGAGGTGGGCCTACACAGATGAATAATGCGATAACAAGGGGTTGTGGTGGGCCTACACAGATGAATAATGTGGTAACAAGGGGTTGAGGTGGGCCTACACAGATGAATAATGTGGTACAAGGGGTTGGGGTGGGCCTACACAGATGAATAATGTGGTACAAGGGGTTGTGGTGGGCCTACACAGATGAATAATGTGGTACAAGGGGTTGTGGTGGGCCTACACAGATGAATAATGTGGTACAAGGGGTTGAGGTGGGCCTACACAGATGAATAATGTGGTAACAAGGGGTTGTGGTGGGCCTACACAGATGAATAATGTGGTACAAGGGGTTGTGGTGGGCCTACACAGATGAATAATGTGGTACAAGGGGTTGTGGTGGGCCTACACAGATGAATAATGTGGTACAAGGGGTTGGGGTGGGCCTACACAGATGAATAATGTGGTACAAGGGGTTGGGGTGGGCCTACACAGATGAATAATGTGGTACAAGGGGTTGGGGTGGGCCTACACAGATGAATAATGTGGTCGCAAGGGGTTGTGGTGGGCCTACACAGATGAATAATGTGGTACAAGGGGTTGTGGTGGGCCTACACAGATGAATAATGTGGTCGCAAGGGGTTGTGGTGGGCCTACACAGATGAATAATGTGGTACAAGGGGTTGGGGTGGGCCTACACAGATGAATAATGTGGTACAAGGGGTTGGGGTGGGCCTACACAGATGAATAATGCGATAACAAGGGGTTGTGGTGGGCCTACACAGATGACTAATGCGATAACAAGGGGTTGAGGTGGGCCTACACAGATTAATAATGCGATAACAAGGGGTTGAGGTGGGCCTACACAGATGAATAATGTGGTAACAAGGGGTTGTGGTGGGCCTACACAGATGAATAATGTGGTAACAAGGGGTTGTGGTGGGCCTACACAGATGAATAATGCGATACAACTTCACAAAAATCAGGTCCAAAATCAATATGACAAGGCAATGTGTCAGTCAGTTGGTTTTAGTCAGTTACCCTGTTGCCTTTTTTAACATGATGTAGAATGAAGGCATCGCAAATGGCTCCCTATTGCCTATGCAGAATACACATCAGAAGTAGTACTGCAATATAAGGACTAGGGTTAGTGACGGTCTTTTTTCCTTATGTTCTTCTAATAATGAGTAGAAATTATATACACAAGTTCGATCCTATTGGTCTAATATAGCAACAGCACTCTACTGTTCTATTCCAACACACACACACAGATCAACCTCCAACAAACCATTGGTTATTGCACAAGCTTTTAGGTTCCTTCTTGTTTCGATCTGTTTCGTGCCTCGTGAAGAGACCACACCCTGACGTCGCCTCCTCAACCACTATACACTGAGTGGACAAAACATTAGGAACACCTGCTCCTTTCCGTGACAGACTGACCGGCTGAAAGATATGATCCCTTATTGATGTCACTTGTTAAATCCACTTCAAAATCAGTGTAGATGAAGGGGAGGAGACGGGTTACAGAAGGATTTTTAAGCCTTGAGACATGGATTGTGTATGTGTGTCATTCAGAAGGTGAATGGACAAGACAACAGATTTAAGTGCCTTTTGGTATGGTAGTAGGTGCCAGGCGCACCGGTTTGTGTCAAGAACTGCAACACTGCTGGGTTTTTCCACACGTGTATCAATAATAGTCCACCACCCAAAGGACATCCAGCCAACTTGACACAACTGTGGGAAGCATTGGAGTCAACATGGGCCAGCATCCCTGTGGAACGCTTTCAACACTTTGTAGAGTCCATGACCCAACTAATTGAGGCTGTTCTGAGGGCAACTCAATATTAGGAAGGTGTTCTTAATGTTTTGTCCACTCGGTGTATAGTGACGTAATACAACACAGCTCTTCATGTCGCCATGTCTTCAACATTTATACAAACAGCACAGCAACCTTTCATAAACGTACAAGTATTGTTGACAATGAGACCGTATATTACAACCGGTCTACAGTTTATTGTAACTGCAAGTTTAAGTTATCGGCGCACCATAGAATCCAAACAAGGTCGTTTTTAAAAAAAGTGTGTAGACTAAAAGGGTGGGTTTCCCGGACACAGATTGAACCGTTTTAGAAATCTGTCAACCATTATGACTTCATCAACGTCACAAGACGCATGATTCACTAGAGACGCTACCTCTGAGGAATAAACCCACTTATTGGCTTGTCTTCTTATTTCTGACTGGTTGCATAAATCAATAATCATCAGTGGAATTTTTTTTTTGGTCAATGCCAGCATTGCACGTGAAGGTGGAGAGAGGTTGGAGGTGGCACAGTCACACCGATATTAAAGGGTGAAGTGCACTTTAAAAAAACAAAACAAAAAAAGTCTGTTAAAAATACATAGTTCAATGATGAGACTGGAGCAGTCTTTCCTTGGGCCTCCCTTCCTCCTACCCCCATGGGTTATAGGTCAATGATTAGTGGTCAGGGGTTAGAGGTCAGAAGTCAGGGTCAGAGGTCAGGGTGTGGAGGGCTTGTGCAGGATTCCCTGTAGATCGTCAGGTAAAGACAGGATGACAGAGTCGATGTGGGCCTGTAGTTTAGTCAGCGTCCCCGGCCTCAGAGGAAGCTGCTCTCTCTCTGCCTGAGTCTAGAACATGCCGGAAGAACATACAGGAAGAACAGGTCAGCAATACACAACAAAGCATCAAATAAATCGGAATGACTTACAAGTTCTTTAAAATACTTTGGGTTAGCTAACATAAATCAAGTTCATTTAGCATACTCTGAACATACAAGTGGCCAAAAAGTATGTGGACACCCCTTCAAATTAGTGGATTCGGTTTTTTCAGCTGACAAATATATAAAATCGCGCACACAGCCATGTAATCTCCATAGATAAACATTGGCAGTAAAATGACCTTAATGAAGAGCTCAGTGACTTTCAACGTGGCACCGTCATAGGATGCCACCTTTCCAACAAGTCAGTTCGTCAAATTTCTGCCCTGCTAGATCTGCCCCCGGTCAACTGTAAGCGATGTTATTGTTCAGTGGAAACGTCTAGGAGCAACAACGGCTCAGCCGTGAAGTGGTAAGCCACAGAAGCTCACAGAACGGGACCGCTGAGTGCTGAAGAGCGTAAAAATCCTCTGTCCTCGGTTGCAACACTCACTACCTGAGTTCCAAACTGCCTCTGGAAGCAACGTCAGCACAAGAACTGTTTCGTCGGGAGCTTCATGAAATGTGTTTCCATGGCCGAGCAGCCGCACACAAGCTTAAGATCACCATGCTCAATGCCAAGCGTCGGCTGGAGTGGTGTGAAACTCACCGCCATTGGACTCTGGAGCAGTGGAAACGTGCTCTCTGCAGTGCTGAATCACGCTTTACCATCTGGCAGTCCGACGGACGAATCTAGGTTTGGCGGATGCCAGGAGAACGCTACCTGCCCCAATGCATAGTGCCAACTGTAAAGTTTGGTGGAGGAGGAATAACGGTCTGCGGCTGTTTTTCATGGTTCGGGCCCCTTAGTTCCAGTGAAGGGAAATCTTAACGCTACAGCATACAATGTCATTTCTAGACCAGGGGTGTCAAACTCAAATACCCAGTGGGCCAAAATGTTAAACCTGAACAAAGTCGCGGGCCAACATTGAACAAATGAACCTTTTAATATGGACCCAAGCAAATTTTGCTTTAACATTGAATATGGAACAAGCATCGCTTATTACCATACAATATATAATTTAATAGTGGAGACATGCAAAATCGAATTTCAAATGAAAAAACACAATGGCATTCATTTATTAAATAAATAAAATTTAAATAAAAATCGTATGCCTCTTTTCTATTTGCAGCCTTCTGATTTAAATACCAAAATAAACTTTTTCCACTGGCTAATAATTTTACAAATAAAATGATAAATCAATCAACCATTCAAGCCCATGCCTTGTAGCAAGAAAAAGTGCACAAAGAAAACGTTAATTATTGCACACTGATCTAATCTGATGTGCCCAAGCCAGATACCTGGCATCTCTTCTTGGATGCTAGTTCATCAATGTCTGGGCTCAGGCTCTGAGCTGAAGAAATCCTCAGTATCGAGCGAAGGTGTTCATCAGTCAGACGTCTCCTGTGAGTTGTTTTGGTCATCTTCATCGAGGAGATAAGTTCCTCGCATAGATAAGTGCTGCCGAACATGGAGAGCATCTGAGCAGCTTGGGTGCAGAGCTGAGGCATTGTGTCAGGGATGAACCGTGGAAACTGTGCGGCGCCCACAGCATCATACTTTGACTTCAGCGTGTCGTTGCACTGGAGTTCAATCAGCTCCATTTGGATGTTGGTTGGTGCATTTTCCACATCAACTGCGAAGGGATTACTAAGCAGTTCAAACCTACATTTCTGGACATCGAAGTTGGCAAATCGCCGGCTAAACTCAGCGGCGAGAACACTGAGTTTTTCAGCAAACTGTGCGCATGGGAACACGGCGGTAGAGTTCTGCGCTTTTATGGTTTGGCAGCAGGGAAAATGGCAAGGGTTTCCTGGCAGCATCTGATTCTCCCACAGGCACAGTTTAGTTTTAAAGGCCCTCACTGCAGCGTACATGTCTGTGATGATGCGCCCCCGCCCCTGAAGCTGCAGGTTCAGCGCATCGAGATGGCTCGAGATGTCACAGAGAAAGGCCAGCTCACACAGAAACTTTTGCTCCCGGAGCTCTGCTGTATCCTTCCCTTTGGTTTCCAGGAATTGACATATTTCCTCACGCAGCTCGAAACATCTGTTCAGTACTTTTTCTCTGCTTAGCCATCTCACCTCTGTGTGATACGGCACGTCTGCGTATTTCCGAACCACACTCCTCTAGAAAAAATTTAAACTGGCGGTGATTCAGACCTTTGGCTCTTATAAAGTTAACTACCTGTGTTACTGTGGTCATAACATGTTCCATCTTTAGGGCTTTGGCACACAGTGATTCCTGATGTATGATGCAGTGGTAAACAGTTAGCTCACCTGCACAGTTCTCTTCCCGCATCTTCTCCCGAACCAGTCCACTCTTTTTACCGCACATCGCTGGCGCACCATCTGTCGTTAATCCAACGAGTTTATCCCACGGCAGCTTTATTTCAGTTACACATTTGGAAACCTCCTCAAAGATTTCCTTTCCTGTGGTTGTGCCATTCGTTGATTTGAATCCCAATAGCTCCTCCGTAACACACAGATTTGAGTCCACTCCACGGATGAAGACTGACAGCTGAGCAGTATCAAAATGCGTCGCAGCTCTCATCCACAGCGAGGGAGAACGCAACGAAATCTTTTCCCTTTTCCGTCAGCTGGTCATACAGATTGGTGGCAAGATCACATGTGCGATCAGCTACTGTGTTCCTGCTCAGGAACACGTTTGAAAATGCTTGCTTTTTCTCTGGGCATACGAGGTCACAAACTTTCATCATGCACTTTTTCACAAACTCTCCCTCATTAAAGGGCCGGGCTGATTTTGCGATCTCTGCTGCCACTATATAACTAGCCTTTACAGCAGCCTCACTTTGTGATGTGGCTTTTTTGAACATATTCTGTTGTGAAATCAAACTTCTTTTCATCTCCTCTACTTTCTGGCTCCTTTGAGTCATGTCCAGGTCCTTGTATTTGTCATGGTGTTTCGTTTCATAGTGTCGTCTAATGTTGTACTCCTTACTTACAGCCACGTTGACTCCACAAACAAGAAAAACAGGTTTGTCTTTTACATATGTAAACAGATATTCTGCCTCCCACTTGTTCAGAAAGCTCCTGTTTTCAGCCTTTCTTTTAGCGCGCTGACAGTTGTAGCGTCTATGTTGCTATGACTACTGTCACAGAGGAGAGGGCGTTTCTGGGTCCTGTCCTGATTGGCGCGCGAAAACAACAGCAGAGCATTATGGGATTCGTAGTATTAGCGGTGAATGCGCTGTATAATACCGGCGGGCCAGCTCTAGTAGTAATTTGGTATTGTCTCGCGGGCCAAATATAATTACCCCGCGGGCCAAATTTAGCATGACAATGCCCCCATGCACAAACTGAGGTCCATACTGTCACGGCTCCTCCTCTGCAGTGCAGGGGGCGGTTCCTCCTGCAGGCAGAGGAGGGTCGTTAGTGATTGGAGCCACCTGGGCTCAGGGTATAAAACTGCTTACTAATCACCTCTCTCTCTCTCTCTCTCTCTCTCTGCTCCTCCAGGTATGCTCATGATTTGTTTGTTCCTTTTTAGTTTTGCATAGTTTTCACTCAGTCATGTTCACACACACATATTCATGCACTTTACATACACCTTACATTCTGATACATCCACACCTCATTCCTGTTTCTTAGTTTAAGTTAATAGTTTGTTTAATAATAAAGAACACTTTTGAATTGGCCTATACCTGTTGTTCGTGTCCCCTCATTTTTGTCACAGGCTATGAGCCGGCTTGTGACAAGTGGGGACTCGTCCGGGATAGTAGTTAACTTGGGTTAGTTTAGTTCAGATTGACAATTTTTTTTGTTTGAGTGGATGTTTTGGTTGGGCCAATTTTGTTTAAGATAGAGTTGAGAGCCATGTGTTCTTTTGGTTCAGTTAGCTTGGTAGCTAAGCAATTCACTCTGTGTTTTTCTGGGTTTTGTTCAGGTGGGAGTCCTCTCCTGTTCAGGCATATCAGCAAGTGTCCATAGGAGGCTTGTGGTGTTTTTGTTTTAGGTGGCAGTGAACGTGGGTAGAGCATCCCTTTCCCTTTTCCCCTACATCGGCTCGGGAGCACCTCCGTGGTTATGGGAGGGCCGCCAGTTTCTGGTTGTTTTTTCCACTCCACTGGTTTTGTGTGCATAAAACCCCACCACATGTGACTGCACGAAGACCAGGGCCAGTTAGTTAGTAGTTTTTGGAGGATAGTGGGGTGTGGCTCCTGTCCTTGAACCCAGATTGACAGCAGGTGAGTTGTGTTTTTTTGAGCATTTGTAATAGTTGTATTGGTTGAGGAAAATGTCTTCCATTTTGAGTAGTTTTGTTCAAGCTCCTTCAGAGGTAGCCTTAGAGTTGTGTACTAAGGAACAGTTAATTGAAATTGCTGAACATTATCAGATTGAGATTGTTGATAAAAAAATTAAAGAGACTGTTAAAACTAGCTTAAAGCAGGGTCTTAGGGAAATGGGTGTTTTTGGTGGTCAGTCTGCTAGTAGTGAGGGTGCAAGTTTTCAGGCTAGCCCTTCATTAACTTTTGAGCAGCAGAGGGAACTGTTGCAAATGCAATTAGAGCAAATGCAAATGCAATTAGAGATAGAGCGATTGAGAAATGCTAATAGACCGGAAAGACTACCACAGTTTGATGTTTCACAGAATCTTCATTTGTTGCCTAAATTTGATGAGTCAGATCCAGACACATACTTTACTTTATTTGAGCGTATTGCGGAAGCTAGAGCTTGGTCAGATTTGGACATGACTATGTTGTTGCAATGTGTACTTACAGGTAAAGCACGTGAGGCTTTTGCAGCACTGAGTGTAGCTGACAGTAAAGTTTATGCTAAAGTTAAATCAGCAGTTCTGAAGGTCTACGAGCTTGTGCCAGAGGCATATCGTCAACGTTTTCGTTACAGGAAAAAGTTAGATTCACAAACCTATTCTGAGTTTGTTTGTGATTTAACTTCTGCATTTAATCGTTGGTGTACAGCTTCTGAAGTTAGTACTTTTGAGGGTCTGTCTAATTTGATTGTGTTAGAACAGTTCAAAAATTCTGTTCCTGACCAGGTTGCTACATACATGAATGAACGTAAAGTTAAGTCTCCAAGTGATGCAGCAATCCTTGCAGATGAGTACAGGCTAACACATAAAAGCCATTTTGAGTCAAACAGTGATATGTACCATAAGAATAACTTTACTCCTAGGAATAGTAGGTCACCTTTTTGGGGGGCATCTTTCCAAAGGCCTCAGCAGAAGTTTGGGTCTGGAGGACTTAAAGCACCGGTTAATGCTAATACCTGTCGCTACTGTTTAGTTGAAGGACATTGGAAGAAAAATTGTCCTCTGCTTAAATCAAAACAGTCAGTTCAAGTTAAACCTGCTGTGATGGCAAGTCCTGTTACAGCCTCTGACCACCAGGGTGAGCTGTTTCAGCCACTAGTTGAGTTTGATTCTCAGTTTTCCCGCTGTGATTTTTCAGCCTTTATTTCAGATGCTGTAGTGTCCCTGGTAGATGGCAACCAGAATGTTAAAATCAAGATCCTAAGAGACACTGGAGCTTTAGATTCTTTTATTCTGGAATCTGTTTTGCCGTTCTCTAAAGAGTCTGATACTGGCCGTTGTGTAATGGTATGTGGTATGGGTTTAGTTCCATTCTCTTGTCCTTTACATGAAGTTACCCTAAAATGTGGTCTGGTAGAGGGTGATGTAGATGTTGGGGTTAGACCTCAGTTGCCAGTAGAGGGAGTGCACATGATTTTGGGGAATGACTTGGCAGGTAGTAAGGTGTGGGCAGATGGCAAATTAAACATCTGTAAGAAGCAACCTTCAGTGACCCCTGCAAGGGAATCTCCGGATCAGAACTGTGTGTCTCCTGAGGTATTTCCAGTTTGTGCGGTTACCCGCGCAGCCTCTCGTAAGGAGATTGAGAGTAAGCCAGAAAGTCTTGAGTTGCCAGTCAAACTCCAGACAGAACAGTTGACTAGTTCTAGAGATTCATTGATGGCTGAGCAAAAAGCCGATACTACTTTGGCTGATCTGTTTGATAAAGTGGTTCCTGATTCAGTGGTGAGGAATAGTGCTCAGTGTTATTTTCTTCTTGATGGGCTGTTGGTCAGGAAATGGGTTCCACACTATGATAAGGGTTTAGGAGAACCAGTCTTTCAGATAGTTGTACCTACTACTTTGCGAAATAAAGTGTTGCAAACTTCACATGGTGATGTGGCAGGTCATATGGGTGTTCGTAAAACGTATGATCGTATACTTCGTTATTTTTTCTGGCCACGTTTAAAGCGGGATGTATCTCAGTTTATTAAAACTTGTGATACGTGTCAGCGCACAAGCAAGCCAAATCAGGTTGTAAAGCCTGCACCGTTGTATCCAATACCAGCCGTAGGGCAACCTTTTGAGCATCTTATTATCGATTGTGTTGGGCCATTACCAAGGTCCAAGTCAGGTCATAGCTACTTATTAACTGTTATGTGTCAAGCAACCAGATATCCGGCAGCTTTTTCTTTGCGTACCATAACTTCAAAATCAGTAGTTAAAGCTTTAACTCAATTTATTTCAACATTTGGGATTCCAAAAACCATCCAGTCAGATCGGGGGTCTAACTTTACCTCTCATTTATTTGCTCAGGTTCTCAAACAGCTTAAAGTTAAACACAACAAGTCTACTGCGTTCCATGCCCAGAGCCAGGGAGCTTTGGAACGTTTTCATCAAACTTTAAAATCCTTGCTTCGTGCATATTGTACGGAACTGTCTGCCGACTGGGAGGAGGGGTTACCTTGGCTGTTACTAGCTGCTCGTGAAGTAGTGCAGGAAAGCACAGGGTTTAGCCCAAATGACTTAGTGTTTGGCCATAAGGTGCGTGGGCCTTTAGCAGTGTTGCAGGATGGTTGTTTGCCTGAGGAACCACCTCGGAACCTTATTGACTATGTAAATGGTTTTAGGTTGAAGTTGTATAGGGCTGGTGAACTAGCGAAAGAAAAACTAAAATGTTCTCAACGGAAAATGAAACTGAAATATGACGGACAGGCTGAGCTGCGTGAGTTTAGTCCCGGTGATCGGGTACTTGCTCTTCTGCCTCTTGTAAGTTCACCTTTTCAGGCAAAATACTGTGGTCCTTTCACTGTGTTGCGTAAAGTGTCAGATTTGAACTATCTTATTGAAACCCCTAGTCATAGGAAGTCCTCTAAATTATGCCATGTGAACCTGTTAAAATGTTATCACTCCCGTGATCTAAGCAAAGTTGAAGGCACTCCAGCAGTGAGGTCAGTGTTGACTGCTGCCCCAGTCCCTGCATCTTGTGGCTTTAATTTGGTGGAGGGGGGAGAAGAGGAAGTTAAAGTTTCAGATGAGGTCTTACAAGGACGGTTGAAAAACTCCCAGACTTTGCAAAACCTTGGGGTTTTGGTAGATCATTTAGACTCTGAGAAACGTGATGAATTGGTAGCTCTTATTAGAAACTACCCTGTTTTGTTTTCTGACACTCCATCACAAACCCACTTAATTGAACATGATATAGACATCGGAGATGCTAAGCCTATCAAACAGAGATTTTATCGTGTGTCTGAGGAGAAGAGATTGAAACTGGAAACAGAGGTGCAGTATATGTTGGACAATGGTATTGCGGAGCCATGTTGTTCAAATTGGGCTTCACCCTGTCTATTGGTCAAAAAGTCTGATTCTACTTTCAGACCTTGCACTGATTATAGAAAAGTTAACAATATTACTAAAGCAGACCTTTACCCTCTTCCTAGGATGGAGGACTGTATTGATCAAGTTGGGTCAGCAAAGTATGTTAGCAAATTTGATCTTTTAAAGGGATATTGGCAAGTACCCCTTACCAAAAGAGCTTGTGAGATTGCTGCCTTTATAACTCCATCTGGTTTGTTCTCTTATAAAGTGATGCCTTTCGGCTTGCGGAATGCTCCAGCCACCTTCCAGAGGCTAATGAATCGGGTGGTCTCAGGTCTGGAAGGGTGTGCCGTGTATTTGGACGACGTCGTCGTCTACTCAGACTCCTGGGAGGAGCATGTTCGGAGAGTGCAAGGCCTGTTTGAAAGACTGGTGTGGGCCAGGTTGACTATTAATTTGGCAAAATGTGAGTTTGCCAAAGCTACAGTCACATACCTAGGCAAGGTTGTTGGTCAGGGATTTGTCTGTCCTGTGGAAGCCAAGGTTCAGGCTGTGAGGCAGTTCCCACAGCCCTCTACAAAGAAAGAACTGATGCGCTTCCTGGGAATGGCGGGGTACTACCGTGCTTTCTGTAAAAACTTTTCGGTAATAGTGTCCCCACTGACCAATCTGTTGAAGGCCAAGGCTGAATTTATCTGGTCCACCCAGTGTCAAGAGGCATTTGATGCAGTTAAGACTCTTTTGTGTTTGGCACCTGTGTTGGCAGCACCAAATTTTGGGAAACCTTTCAAATTGCAGGTAGACGCCAGTCAAATCGGTGCTGGGGCTGTGCTTCTCCAGGAGAATGACGACAAGGTTGAATGTCCAGTCAGTTTCTTCTCCCGAAAATTTAATAAGTATCAGAAAAACTATTCTGTAATTGAAAAGGAGGCTTTAGGTCTCATTTGGGCTTTACAGCACTTCGAGGTCTATGTTGGTTCTGGTTTGACCCCTTTAACTGTGTTCACTGACCACAACCCACTGGTTTTTCTGAGGTCCCTGCAAAACCCCAACCAGCGCCTGATGCGTTGGGTTTTGTTCTTGCAACCATTCAACCTTGATATTAGGCACATTAAGGGTAAGGATAATATCATTGCTGATGCTCTGTCCCGTGCTCCTTTAACCTAGCTTGTACCTTTTCTCTGTTGACCCCTACGGGCTGTCTGTGCCTCTTTCCTCTTAAATTGCTCCCCAGGTACCAGGGCTGCCGAGTTTGAGGGACAGACAGTCGGCTGGGGGACACGGGGCTACTGCTAGGAGCCGGGATTGTTTTTTTTTTGTTTATTTGTTTTTTTTGGGAAATTTGAATTATTTTGATTATGTTGGAGGAAGTTGGGTTGAGGGTGGGACCCTCATTTTAAGGAGGGGGGTGTCACGGCTCCTCCTCTGCAGTGCAGGGGGCGGTTCCTCCTGCAGGCAGAGGAGGGTCGTTAGTGATTGGAGCCACCTGGGCTCAGGGTATAAAACTGCTTACTAATCACCTCTCTCTCTCTCTCTCTCTCTGCTCCTCCAGGTATGCTCATGATTTGTTTGTTCCTTTTTAGTTTTGCATAGTTTTCACTCAGTCATGTTCACACACACATATTCATGCACTTTACATACACCTTACATTCTGATACATCCACACCTCATTCCTGTTTCTTAGTTTAAGTTAATAGTTTGTTTAATAATAAAGAACACTTTTGAATTGGCCTATACCTGTTGTTCGTGTCCTCTCATTTGTCACAGGCTATGAGCCGGCTTGTGACAATACAGAAATTGTTTGTCGAGATCGTTGTGGAAGAACCGGACTGACTTGCACAGAGCCCTGACCTCAACCCCCATCGAACACCTTTGGGATGAATTGGAACGCCGACTGCGAGTCAGGCCTAATCACCCAACATCAGTGTCCGACCTCACTAATGCTCTTGTGGCTGAATGGAAGCAAGTCCCTGCAGCAATGTTCCAACATCTAGTGGAAAGCCTTCCCAGAAGAGTGGAGGCTGTTATAGCAGCAATGTTCCAACATCTAGTGGAAAGCCTTCCCAGAAGAGTGGAGGCTGTTATAGCAGCAATGTTCCAACATCTAGTGGAAAGCCTTCCCAGAAGAGTGGAGGCCTGTTATAGCAGCAAAGGGGGGGGACCAACTCCATATTAATACCCATGATTATGGAATGAGATGTTTTGACGAACAGTTGTCCACATACTTTTGGTCATGTAGTGTACAGGAACCCCTACTGTTACGTGTTCTACCACTAATGAACAGAAGACTGCTCTGAAGTCCATGTCGATCTGTTACAAATGAAACAACCGGATACTGACCAGTTTGTCTTTGAGTTTGAGAACGAGGTCCACAGTCTCCACCTCCGTGTGTTGCTGCACTCGCACCTGCAGATCCTACATGAAGAATAGAAATGGAGAGAGAGAGAGAGAGAGGTGAATAGGCTCCGAGCATGATGTGGTCTGGCTGTACAACGGATTGGAAAACGTACTGCAAAATTGAGAAATCATGTGACTAAACTGAATAAAACGAAGAAACTATACTATGAAACAAAAGATAAATTATATAAAGAATGATTGTAAAAAGCTTTGGAGCACCTTAAAATAGATTGTGAAAAAAAGGCAAACTCCGCTCCATCATTCATTTAATCAGATGGCTCATTCATCACAAAACCCCCTGATATTGCCAACTACTTTAATGATTTTTTTCATTGGCAAGAATAACAAACTTAGGCTAAAAACCTGCCAGCAACAAACGCTGACGCTACACATCCAAGTATATCTGATCAAATTATGAAAGACAAGCACTGTCATTTTGAATTCCGTAAAGTGAGTGTGGAAGAGGTGAAAAAAAAAATAGTTGTCTATCAACAATGACAAACCACCGGGGTCTGACAACTTGGATGGAAAACTACTGAGGATTATATTGCCACTTATATTTGCCAGATTTTAAAATTTCATCCTACTAGAGAGCGTGTGCCCTCAGGCCTGGAGGTAAGCCAAAGTGAGTATAGTAAAGCCCCCTTTTCATTGGCTATAATAACTGACCAATCAGCCTGTTGCCAACCCTTATTAAACTTCTGGGGGGAAAAAATTGTTTGAGACCAGATGCAAAGCTATTTTACAGTAAACAAGTTGAGACGTTCAGCTTATAGGGAAGACAATTCAACAAGTACAGCACTTACACAAATGACTGATGATTGGCTGAGAGAAATTGATGATAAAACGATAGTGGGGGCTGTTACGTTAGATTTCAGCGCGGCTTTTGACATTATCGATCAGTCTGTTGCTGGAAAAACATGTGTTATGGCTTTACACCCCCTACTATAATGTGGATAAAGAGTTACCTGTCTAACAGAACACAGGAGGGTGTTATGGCTTTACATAACTCTATGATAGACTCTATGATATTAAATACATCAGAACATCCCACCAGACAGAGCAGATATGAATCAACCAATAACATACGGGACAAGAGAGCGGTACGTTTTTACAATCATTTATTCCTCTTTTTTCCACCATCGCAGAATGGTGATTTTACTAAATGACTGAAGAGTTTGACTGTGTGATGTTAGGTGGCTTCTTGTGTAAATATTTTCCGTCTGGATTTTAATGATTTGTATGCTGGATCCATAATAAACCCCAGGAAGAGTAGCTGCTGCCTTGGCAGGAACTAATGGGGATCCATAATAAACCCCAGGATGAGTAGCTGCTGCCTTGGCAGGAACTAATGGGGATCCATAATAAACCCCAGGAAGAGTAGCTGCTGCCTTGGTAGGAACTAATGGGGATCCATAATAAACCCCAGGAAGAGTAGCTGCTGCCTTGGCAGAAACTAATGGGTATCCATAATAAACCCCAGGAAGAGTAGCTGCTGCCTTGGTAGGAACTAATGAGGATCCATAATAAACCCCAGGAAGAGTAGCTGTTGCCTTGGCAGAAACTAATGGGTATCCATAATAAACCCCAGGAAGAGTAGCTGCTGCCTTGGCAGGAACTAATGGGGATCCATAATAAACCCCAGGAAGAGTAGCTGCTGCCTTGGCAGGAACTAATGGGGATCCATAATAAATCCCAGGAAGAGTAGCCGCTGCCTTGGCAGGAACTAATGGGGATCCATAATAAACCCCAGGAAGAGTAGCCGCTGCCTTGACAGAAACTAATGGGTATCCATAATAAACCCCAGGAAGAGTAGCCGCTGCCTTGGCAGGAACTAATGGGGATCTATAATAAATACACCTCCTCACAGACAGCCTCTAGGTGAAGGGCCTCTAGTTTCATCATTACTCACCTCCTCACAGACAGCCTCTAGGTGAAGGGCCTCTAGTTTCATCATTACTCACCTCCTCACAGACAGCCTCTAGGTGAAGGGCCTCTAGTTTCATCATTACTCACCTCCTCACAGACAGCCTCTAGGTGAAGGGCCTCTAGTTTCATCATTACTCACCTCCTCACAGACAGCCTCTAGGTGAAGGGCCTCTAGTTTCATCATTACTCACCTCCTCACAGACAGCCTCTAGGTGAAGGGCCTCTAGTTTCATCATTACTCACCTCCTCACAGACAGCCTCTAGGTGAAGGGCCTCTAGTTTCATCATTACTCACCTCCTCACAGACAGCCTCTAGGTGAAGGGCCTCTAGTTTCATCATTACTCACCTCAGACAGCCTCTAGGTGAAGGGCCTCTAGTTTCTTCATTACTCACCTCCTCACAGACAGCCTCTAGGTGAAGGGCCTCTAGTTTCTTCATCATCTCTCTCTTGCGATTCCTGAACCAGCCATCAAAGTTAGGACACCTCAGGAACTGTCTGGATGGGGGAAAAAATACACCAAGATGAAACAAAAACACACCAACAGGCTTTTAGGATGCATAGACCATGTCACATTAAAAAAGTCTGCAAACAGGAAATACACAGACTGTCATTATATTACATTATAAAACAGACTTGTGTTTCCTGGTAAACAGAAAGAAAAAATAAAGTTCTCCAAAAAAAAACATGTTGAGGAATGATTAAGAACACACATGTATAAAACAAATAAATATCGGGCTTCTCTTATAGGAAATGTCTTTCATTAGATAGCAGAAAAACGAATCACCCAGTCGACATTCATCTCAGCTTTAGACTGTGGCGATGTCATCTACCAGTCCCATCCTTCAGCTCCCCTCAACCCCTCCCATCTATCTCTGAACACCATCCATCTATCTCTGAACACAGTGGGAGCTGACACTGTATTGAAGTCATTGGATACAGTTTTTCATCACACACTACGCTTTAGTTCAGTACACATCACTGCATTCTACATCAGAAAGTAGGCTGGCCTTCTCTTTTAGTCTCAAAGATCAATGCACTATTCTCTCGTTTCGTTTATAAAAAGAAAGCGATTTCACCAAAACTCCCACTGTACCTAACATCATTAATAACTGTTAGATGTCCTGTACAAGTCGCCCCGGTCTCAGGGATCGTCAACACCGGAAACTCCTTCGTCAAGTCGCCCCGGTCTCAGGGATCGTCAACACCGGAAACTCCTTCGTCAAGTCGCCCCGGTCTCAGGGATCGTCAACACCGGAAACTCCTTCGTCAAGTTGCCCCGGTCTCAGGGATCGTCAACACCGGAAACTCCTTCGTCAAGGTGCCCCGGTCTCAGGGATCGTCAACACCGGAAACTCCTTCGTCATGTCGCCCCGGTCTCAAGGATAGCCATCACCGGAAACTCGTTCGGCAAGTTTCCCCCGGTCTCAGGGATCGTCAACACCGGAAACTCCTTCGTCAAGTCGCCCCGGTCTCAGGGATCGTCAACACCGGAAACTCCTTCGTCAAGCCGCCCCGGTCTCAGGGATCGTCAACACCGGAAACTCCTTCGTCAAGTCGCCCCGGTCTCAGGGATCGTCAACACCGGAAACTCCTTCGGCAAGTTTCCCCCGGTCTCAAGGATAGCCATCACCGGAAACTCGTTCGGCAAGATTCCCCCGGTCTCAAGGATAGCCATCACCGGAAACTCGTTCGGCAAGTTTCCCCCGGTCTCAAGGATAGCCATCACCGGAAACTCGTTCGGCAAGTTTCCCCCGGTCTCAAGGATAGCTAACACCAGAAACTCCTTCGTCAAGTCGCCCCGGTCTCAAGGATAGTCAACACCGGAAACTCCTTCGGTCTCCACATAGTTAGGTGAATCAGCTTTATTTTTGTGCACCTTATTTATGGAATAATCTCAAAAACTGTTTAAAATTGCATCTAGTGAAATTCAGAAAACTGATTGAGGAGCTTATTACTGATGTGTCCGTTTCCTACGGCTGCGGTTGTTTATGTTCGGCATATTTGATGCGTGTTGTCGTCATTCATGGATCATCCGTAAAACAGACAGTAGGACTCCCTGGTTAAAAAAGGTTAACGACACGTGGAACCAGGCTATCTGTGTGCGGTGGACGTCAGTACCTGTAGAGTCCCATCCAGTCTCCTTTGAGTGGTGAGGTGAGCTGAGGACCAGCCTTCTCCAGAGTCTTCATAAAGTCCTCCTGGAGGAAGGGCCTCAGCTGGGGAGGACTCTTCCAAGGACAGATGTTCTTCTGTAGAGGCATCAGACTGGCCACATAGCGCTCCTGTGAGATGGAGAATGGAAGACTTGTGTGTTAGTGTAGTTTTCATAAAACCCTTCTTCACAACAACTGTTGGAAGTTCTCAGCACAGTGATGTTCTATCTAAAAAAGAATATACGTCGCGGCTCGCCCGAGGTTATCCCATTGACTGACAGTAAAAACTTCACCTTTTTCAAAACGCAATTTTCTTATTGTCTGCTTGTTTTAGTCGATAACAAAACTAGATTCAAGAAATGTACATGTTGGCCTCCCGGGTGGCGCAGTGGTCTAGCTGCGCCACCAGAGTCTCTGGGTTCGCGCCCAGGCTCTGTCGCAGCCGGCCGCGACCGGGAGGTCCGTGGGGCGACGCACAATTGGCTTAGCGTCGTCCGGGTTAGGGATCTTTTATTTCAGCTCATGAAACATGGGACCAACACTTTACACATTGCATTTATAATTTTGTCTAGGGATATCCTTGTCTCATCGCGCTCCAGCGACTCCTGTGGCGGGCCGGGCACAGTGCGCGCTAACCGAGGGGGGCGGGTGCACGGTGTTTCCTCCGACACATTGGTGCGGCTGGCTTCCGGGTTGGAGGCGCGCTGTGTTAAGAAGCAGTGCATGTCTAAAGAGGACTTTACAACACGGCCCGCGTTCTCACTACTTAGAAACGCGTCATAATGTAGGGCTTCCCTCAAGCGTCTTGTCATGACGTCGCTAGCAGCCAGTGTGTGTGTTAGCTAGCTACTGACGGGAACATTAAGCTAGCCATGACCAACAACACAAACAGACTGACTAGACAGCTACAAGTAGTGAGTGAAGTTACAAATGGAATATATTAAACAACATGTCTTAACTGTGATCAAGTAATGTGATTCTTCCTGGTGCAAAAACAACATCCTAGCACGAAGCTCGAGTAAATGACATTACTGAGCTGCTCCTGAATGTACTACGTCAGGACATTGATTCTATCCTAGTCCATGTGGGTTTTAATGACATTACTAAGCTGCTCCTGAATGTACTACGTCAGGACATGTGGGTTTTAATGACATTATGAAGGGCAGCTAAAGAGCTGATTGACACTAGTAAAAGACCCATCATATCTGTCCCCTCTCTGAATCGTGGCATTGAACGCTTTAGCAGGATTCTCTCTCTTCACAACTGTCTATGTGATTATTGCAGCTCAATGGGTGTAACTTTTGACGACAATGTCAACACCTTTAGGAAACAAAACACGTTTTATAAGGAGGATGGGATCCACCCAAATAATTTCAAAGCATTATACGGCTGCGTTAAGACAATGACCCAAGCCTAGCTCAGTTTATACCAGTGGCGTTGGTAGACACAATGTAAGTAACCAAATTGATGTCCCTCTTACTGCCCTGAATGCCTCTGCTGATCCTACAGTATGCAGTAATCATGTGCCTATGAACCAGAGTTATACTGTTAGCACTGAGGCATTGTGCCCTAGTAGGAAGTCCACTGTGTGCAGCTCACACAACACTAACATAAATAACATAAGCACATCTACTGCTGCTAAGCTTCCCAGTAAAGTAAAGTAAAACAATCAAGCATCCCAGAAGAAAAGTGCTCAAAATAAGCCCACGTTAACATATGTAGCTTAAGAGACGAGGTTCATGAAATCAATTTTGCTAGTAACAGATAACATTAATCTCTGGAACTCATTCCGGAAGCTTATAAGACATCCTGCTATGCCCTCCAACGAACCATCAAACAATTGTACGACACCGGCCCCCGACGACAGTCGGATGTGGCAGGGCTTGCAAACTATTACAGACTACAAAGGGAAGCACAGTCGCGAACTGCCCAGGGACACGAGCCTACCAGACGAGCTAAATCACTTCTATGCTCGTTTCGATGCAAGCAACACCGAGGCATGCATGAGAGCGTCAGCTGTTCCGGACGACTGTGTGATCTCGCTCTCCTCAGCCGACGTGAGTAAGACCTTTAAACAGGTCAACATACACAAGGCTGCGGGGCCAGATGGATTACCAGGACGTGTGCTCTGGGCATGTGCTGACCAACTGGCAGGTGTCTTCATGAACATTTTCAACATGTCCCTGATTTAGTCTGTAATACCAACATGCTTCAAGCAGAATACCATAGTCACTGTGCCCAAGAGCACTAAGGTAACCTGCCTAAATGATTACATCTAAATGACTACCGACCCGTAGCACTTACATCCATAGCCATGAAGTGCTTTGAAAGGCTGGTAATGGCTCACATCAACACCATTATCCCAGAAACCCTAGACCCACTCCAATTTGCATACTGCCCGAACAGATCCACAGATGACGCAATCTCTATTGCACTCCACACTGCCCTTTCCCACCTGGACAAAAGGAACACCTATGTGAGAATGCTATTCATTGACTACAGCTCAGCGTTCAACACCATAATGCCCTCAATGCTCATCACTAAGCTAAGGACCCTGGGACTAAACACCCCCCTCTGCAACTGGATCCTGGACTTCCTGACGGGCCGCCCCCCAGGTGGTGAGGGTAGGCAACAACACATCTGCCACGCTGACCCTCAACACTGGAGCCCCTCAGGGATGTGTGCTCAGTCCCCTCCTGTACTCCCTGTACACTCATGACTGCATGGCCAGGCACGACTCCAACACCATCATTAAGTTTGCTGATGACACAACAGTGTTAGGCCTGATCACCGACAACGATGAGACAACCTATAGGGAGGAGGTCAGAGACCTGGCCGGGTGGTGCCAGAAAAACAACCTCTCCCTTAACGTAATCAAGACAAAAGGAGATGATTGTGGACTACAGGAAAAGGAGGACCGAGCACGCCCCCATTCTCATCGACAGGGCTGCAGTGGAGCAGGTTGAGAGCTTCAAGTTCCTTGGTGTCCACGTCACCAACAAACTAGAACGATCCAAACACACCAAGACAGTCGTGAAGAGGGCATGACAAAACCTTTTCCCCCTCATGAGACTGAAAAGATTTGGCATGGGTCCTCAGATCCTCAAAAGTTTCTACAGCTGCAACAGAGAGCATCCTGACTGGTTGCATCACCGCCTGGTATGGCAACTGCTCTGCCTCCGACCGCAAAGCATTACAGAGGGTAGTGCGTACAGCCCAGTACATCACTGGGGCCAAGCTTCCTGCCATCCAGGACCTCTGTACCAGGCGGTGTCAGAGGAAGGCCCTAAAAATTGTCAAAGACCCCAAACATAGACTGTTCTCTCTGCTACTGCATGACAAGCAACTTGAGAAATCATGTGACTAAACTGAATAAAAAGATGAAGAAACTAAACTATGAAACGAAGATAAATGACAAAGAATTATAGTAAAAAGATTTGGATTAGCTTCAATTAAATATTGGACAAAAAGGCAAACTCCGGTCCATCATTCATTGAATCAGATGGCTTATTCATTACAAAACCGACTGATATCGCCAACTACTTTTTATTGGAAAGATTAGCAAACTTGGACATGACAGCAACAAACGCTGACACTTCACATCCAAGTATATCTGACCAAATTATGAAAGACAAGAATTGTAATTTTTAATTCTGTAAAGTCAGTGTGGAAGAGGTGAGAAAAATTGTTGTCGATCAACAACGACAAACCACCGGTGTCTGACAACTTGGACGGAAAACTACTGACGATAATAGCGGACGATATTGCTACATTTTCAATTTAAGCCTACTAGAAATTGTGTGCCCTCAGGCCTTGAGGGAAGCTAAAGTCATTCCGCTACCTAAGAATAGTAAAGCCCCCTTTACTGGCTCAAATAGCCGACCAATCAGCCTGTTACCAACCCGTAGTAAACTTCTGGGAAAAAATGGTGTTTGACCGGATACAATGCTATTTTACAGTAAATAGATTAACACCAGACTTTCAGCACACTTATAGAGAAGGGCATTCAACAAGCACTTACACAAATTACTGATGAGACTCCTGAACAGCTAATCAAATGGCTACCCAGACTATTTGCATTGCACCCCCCCCCTTCTTCGCTGCTGCTACTCTGTTATTATCTATGCATAGTCACTTTAATAACTCTAACTACCTGTACATATTACCTCAATTATCTCGACACCGGTGCCCCGCACATTGACTCTGTACCCCCTGTATATAGTCTCCACATTGACTCTGTAGCGGTACCTCCTGTATATAGCCTCCACATTGACTCTGTACCGGTACCCCCTGTATATAGCCTCCACATTGACTCTGTAGCGGTACCCTCCTGTATATAGCCTCCACATTGACTCTGTACCGGTACCCCCCTGTATATAGCCTCCACATTGACTCTGTACCGGTACCCCCCTGTATATAGCCTCCACATTGACTCTGTACCGGTACCCCCTGTATATAGTCTCCACATTGACTCTGTACTGGTACCCCCTGTATATAGCCTCTACATTGACTCAGTACCGGTACCCCCTGTATATAGCCCCGCTATTGTTAATTACTGCTGCTCTTCAATTATTTGTTATCTCTTACTTTTTTTGTTGTATTTTCTTAAAACTGCATTGTTGGTTAAGGGCATTTAACTGTAAGGTCTACACGTGTTGTATTCAGCGCATGTGACAAATAAAATTTGATTTGGCTGAGACAAATTGATGATAAAAAAAATAATTGTCGGGGCCGTTTTGTTAGACTTCAGTGCGGCTTTTGACATAATCGATCATATTCTGTTGCTGGAAAAACGTACGTGTTATGGCTTTACACCCCCTGCTATAATGTGGATAAAGAGTTACTTGTCTAACAGAAGACAGAGGGTGTTCTTTAATGGAAGCCTCTTCAACATAATCCAGGTAGAATCAGGAATTCCCCAGGGCAGATGTCTAGGCCCCTTACTTTTTTCAATCTTTACTAATGACAAGCCACTGGCTCTGAGTAAAGCCCGTGTCTATGTATGCTGATGACTCAACACTTTACACGTCAGATACTACAGCGACTGAAATTACGGCAACACTTAAAGAGCTGCAGTCAGTTTCAGAGTGGGTGGCAAGGAATAAGTTAGACCTAAATATTTATAAAAGTAAAAGCATTGTATTTGGGACAAATCATTCACTAAACCTTAATTAAATCTGGTAATAAATAATGTGGAAATTGAGCAAGGTGACTAAAGTAACCCTGGATTATAAACTGTCATGGTCAAAACATATTCATAAAACAGTAGCTAAGATAGGGAGAAGTCTGTCCAAAATAAAGAACTGCTCTACCTCCTTAACAACACTATCAACAAGGCAGGTCCTACAGGCCCTAGTTTCTACCTTCTTAACAACACTATCAACAAGGCAGGTCCTACAGGCCCTAATTTCTACCTCCTTAACAACACTATCAACAAGGCAGGTCCTACAGGCCCTAGTTTCTACCTTCTTAACAACACTATCAACAAGGCAGGTCCTACAGGCCCTAGTTTCTACCTTCTTAACAGCACTATCAACAAGGCAGGTCCTACAGGCCCTAGTTTCTACCTTCTTAACACTATCAACAAGGCAGGTCCTACAGGCCCTAATTTCTACCTTAACAACACTATCAACAAGGCAGGTCCTACAGGCCCTAGTTTCTACCTTCTTATCAACAAGGCAGGTCCTACAGACCCTAGTTTCTACCTTCTTATCAACAAGGCAGGTCCTACAGGCCCTAGTTGTCACACCTGGACTACTGACACCTGACTACTGTTCAGTCGTGTGGTCAGGTACCACAAAAAGGGACCAAGGCTCAGAAAAGGCAGCACGGCTGGCCCTTGGATGTACAAAGAGAGCTAACATGAATAATATGCATGTCAATCTGTCCTGGCTCAAAGTGGAGGAGAGATTGACTTCATCACTACTTATATTCATGAGAGGTATTGACATGTTGAATGCACCCGAGCTCTCTGTTTGAACTACTGGCACACAGCTCGGACACCCATACATACCCCACAAGACATGCCACCAGACGTCTGTCTAAACTACTGGCACACAGCTCAGACACCCATACATACCCCACAAGACATGCCACCAGAGGTCTCTTCACAGTCCCCAAGACCAGAACAGACTATGGGAGGCGCACAGTACTACATAGAGCCATGACTACATGGAACTCTATTCTATATCAGGTAATGGATTCAAGCAATAGAATCAGGTTTTTAAAAAACATTTAAAAAAATAAAATAAATAGCGGCGACTGTTAAACAAACATAGGCACAGACACACAATACACATGGATTTAGTACTGTAGATATGTGGTAGTGGTGGATTAGGGGCTGAGGACACACAGTGTGTTGTGAATGTATTGTACTGTTTTTATTCTAATTCTAAGGTTCCCAGGTTCCCAGGTTCTATGGTTCCCAGGTTCTATGGTTCCCAGGTTCTATGGTTCCCAGGTTCTAAGGTTCCCAGGTTCTAAGGTTCCCAGGGTCTCACCAGTGGAATGATGAAGCTCTGCGTCAGCTCCAGGAAGTACCGTCGCAGGATGGCATTCTGTGCCGCTGAGGGACGTTTCTGTTGGACACCCTGAGGGAAGGACACAATAAAAACATCAGTTTACACAGCAGGCAGTCAGTCCCAAATGGCTCGCTACTGCCAATACACCCCCCATTACTTTCTGTAGTTCCCCAGTTCCCCCCATTACTTTCTGTAGTTCCCCCCCCATTACTTTCTGTAGTTCCCCCCATTACTTTCTGTAGTTCCCCCCATTACTTTCTGTAGTTCCCCCCATTACTTTCTGTAGTTCCCCCCATTACTTTCTGTAGTTCCCCCCATTACTTTCTGTAGTTCCCCCCATTACTTTCTGTAGCTCCCCCCATTACTTTCTGTAGCTCCCCCCATTACTTTCTGTAGCTCCCCCCATTACTTTCTGTAGCTCCCCCCATTACTTTCTGTAGCTCCCCCCATTACTTTCTGTAGCTCCCCCCATTACTTTCTGTAGTTCCCCCCCATTACTTTCTGTAGTTCCCCCCCATTACTTTCTGTAGTTCCCCAGTTCCCCCCATTACTTTCTGTAGTTCCCCCCATTACTTCCTGTAGTTCCCCCCATTACTTCCTGTAGTTCCCCCCATTACTTCCTGTAGTTCCCCCCATTACTTTCTGTAGTTCCCCAGTTCCCCCCATTACTTTCTGTAGTTCCCCCCATTACTTCCTGTAGTTCCCCCCATTACTTCCTGTAGTTCCCCCCATTACTTCCTGTAGTTCCCCCCATTACTTTCTGTAGTTCCCCAGTTCCCCCCATTACTTTCTGTAGTTCCCCCCATTACTTCCTGTAGTTCCCCCCATTACTTCCTGTAGTTCCCCCCATTACTTCCTGTAGTTCCCCAGTTCCCCCCATTACTTCCTGTAGTTCCCCAGTTCCCCCCATTACTTCCTGTAGTTCCCCAGTTCCCGCCATTACTTCCTGTAGTTCCCCAGTTCCCCCCATTACTTCCTGTAGTTCCCCAGTTCCCCCCATTACTTCCTGTAGTTCCCCAGTTCCCCCCATTACTATCTGTAGTTCCCCAGTTCCCCCCATTACTTTCTGTAGTTCCCCCCATTACTTTCTGTAGTTCCCCAGTTCCCCCCATTACCTTCTGCAGTTGTTTAATGATATCCTCATCTTTGTTGAGGAAGGGCTTGTACGCGCTGTAGACACCTGCCATGGAACACACAAAGTAGTTTCACACAGTGAAGGGCAATGCTGATATGAAAACACTAGTTTCACACAGTGAAGGGACAACGCTGATATGAAAACACTAGTTTCACACAGTGAAGGGGCAATGCTGATATGAAAACACTAGTTTCACACAGTGAAGGGCAACGCTGATATGAAAACACTAGTTTCACACAGTGAAGGGACAACGCTGATCTGAAAACACTAGTTTCACACAGTGAAGGGGCAATGCTGATATGAAAACACTAGTTTCACACAGTGAAGGGCAACGCTGATATGAAAACACTAGTTTCACACAGTGAAGGGCAACGCTGATATGAAAACTAGTTTCACACAGTGAAGGGGCAACGCTGATCTGAAAACACTAGTTTCACACAGTGAAGGGCAGTGTCGGTCCTGGACGTTTAAGATTAGGGAAGACGATTCTATTTTTTTGTGTGTGTGTGCATGGCCTTATTTCTATTACAGTATATTGGATGACTGTCATTCATAATCCGTTCACCGAGTTCAATGTAACATCGACACGTTACTAAGGCTACTAAAACGTTTCCTATACTCATGAGGTTGCTACAACATAGCAATGGAATTAAAGTTTATAAAGTAGGTGCACAAGTCGGAACACAAGTCGGCGTAATCAAGGCGACCGACAATACCGCTTTGCACACTCTCTCTACGGTGTAATCATTAGTCCAAACAAGAGTTTTCTATTGGACAAATTCAGCTAGGTTTATCCCCCGTTTCGTTCTGTTTAAGAAACCCTTTTCAACAGAAATCAGTGGAATGAATACACCCCTGGTCACCCACACAGTTCACTTTCATAGCAGCCACATACAAACAGCATGATCACTTTGCTCGTTGTATAATTCCTTCTCACATCTATGTGCTCTCCCCCTCTCGCTCATTCGCTTGTGGACTTCAGTATATAGCTCCCTCTCTGCAGCCTCCCCATTTTTGAAAGAATGTATTTGTTCAATAATTGTCTTTTAAGTCAACTACTCACCACATTTTACACACTGCAGTGCTAGCTAGCTTTAGCTTACGGTTTCAGTACTAGATAAATGATCTGAACCTTTGATTGGGCGGACAACGTGTCAGTTAATGCTGCAAGAGCTCTGATAGGTTGGAGGACGTCCTCTGGAAGTTGTCATAATTACTGTGTAAGTCTATGGAAGGAGGTGAGAACCATGAGCCTCCTATGTTTTGTATTGAAGTCCATGTACCCAGAGGAGGACGGAAGCTAGCTGTCCTCTGGCTACACCATGGTGCTACCCTACAGAGTGCTATTGAGGCTACTGTAGACCTTCATTGCAAAACAGTGTGTTACTAAATGATTGTGACGTGAGAATATGTTACATAAATATATAAAAAGGATAACTTTAATGTTATATTATTTTTATGAAATTCACTGAGTAAGTGGATCCTCCCCTTTCTCCTCTGAGGAGCCTCCATTGGTGAAGGGGGAATGTGGATATTAAAACACCAGCAGCCATCCATTCCAGTCATGTGAAGGGTTGTAAAACTCCCGAAACGTTCACAAAATGTAAAAGTTTTTCAGAAATCCCAGAAACAAGCATTTTTGGAATCATCCATCCTGGAATTCCTCAACCAGGATAAAAAACAAAAAATGTAAAAAGGGAATTTCGCAACCCTAGTCATGTGAGAGTAAAGCCTCCGGTCAATCACCTGGTTTAGAGTCTAGGGTCTTCAGGTTCTTCAGCTTCTTGACCTTCATCTGCTTGACCGTCTCTCCAGCCTGCTTCATGTCTCCAATACGGATGATGTGAGGCCAGTGTTGGAGGGTCTTAGCAAAGAATGGGTTGGTCACACCAAGAATCACAGATGGCCTGAGAGACAGACATAGACAGGCACAGACAGACCCATAGACAGGCACATAGACAGACACGTGTTAATAAATCATAGCTAGCATGTCCATACTCCATAGCTAGCTTGTCCATACTCCATAGCTAGCTTGTCCATACTCCATAGCTAGCTTGTCCATACTCCATAGCTAGCTTGTCCATACTCCATAGCTAGCTTGTCCATACTCCATAGCTAGCTTGTCCATACTCCATAGCTAGCTTGTCCATACTCCATAGCTAGCTTGTCCATACTCCATAGCTAGCATGTCCATACTCCATAGCTAGCATGTCCATACTCCATAGCTAGCATGTCCATACAACATAGCTAGACAAATCAAATGTGAAGTATAAAGAGATTGGTATTCCTCCTGTTACTCACAGGGCCTGTGTAGATAACTAGCTTGAGAGTAAAGATCAGGCCAGAGCGGTATACTACAATGCAGGATCAAGGAGTTAGCTAGCCAACTTATCTAAATACTTAGAAATATATAAACTCAGCAAAAACAAAAAGAAGAAACGTCAGTTTTTCAGGACACTGTCTATCAAAGAATTTGTAAAAATCCAAATAACTTCACAGATCTTCATTGTAAAGGGTTTAAACACTGTTTCCCGTGTTTGTTCAATGAACCACAAACAATTAATGAACATGCACCTGTGAAACAGTTGGTAAGACAGTAACAGCTTCCGAACATCACACCCGCGGGACAGGTACAGGATGGCAACAACAACTGCCCGAGTTACACCAGGAACGCACAATCCCTCCATCAGTGCTCAGACTGTCTGCAATAGGCTGAGAGAGGCTGGACTGAGGGCTTGTAGGCCTGTTGTAAGGCAGGTCCTCACCAGACATCAGACATGGGCGTTATACCGAGGCCTGTACTCTGGAGCGGGATCGATTTGGAGGTGGAGGGTCCGTCATGGTCTGGGGCGGTGTGTCACAGCATCATCGGACTGAGCTTGTTGTCATTGCAGGCAATCTCAATGCTGTGCGTTACAGGGAAGACATCCTCCTCCCTCATGTGGTACCCTTCCTGCAGGCTCATCCTGACATGACCCTCCAGCATGACAATGCCAACAGCCATACTGCTCGTTCTGTGCATGATTTCCACAAGACAGGAATGTCAGCGTTCTGCCATGGCCAGCGAAGAGCCCGGATCTCAATCCCATTGAGCACGTCTGGGACCTGTTGGATCGGACGGTGAGGGCTAGGGCCATTCCCCCCAGAAATGACCGGGAACTTGCAGGTGCCTTTGTGGAAGAGTGGAGTAACATCTCACAGCAAGAACTGGCAAATCTGGTGCAGTCCATGAGGAGGAGATGCACTGCAGTAATTAATGCAGCTGGTGGCCACACCAGATACTGACTGTTACTTTTGATTTTGACCCCCCCTTTGTTCAAACACATTATTCCATTTCTGTTAGTCACATGTCTGTGGAACTTGTTCAGTTTATGTCTCAGTTGCTGAATCTTATGTTCATACAAATATTTACACATGTTAAGTTTTCTGAAAATAAACAGTTGACAGTGAGAGGACGTTTCTTTTTTTGCTGAGTTTATATATATATATATTTTTAAGATAATCTTGAAATGGGTATGCTCTAATTGATTCAACAAAACAAAACACATAAGCTTTTTTAATGAATAAGCAAATCCATAGTTATTTCTGCTTTGTAGTATACCCCTCAGCTGAGAGTACAAGGTGTTTTCAGTTGTGCCAGTTACTCACGGGGCCTGTGTCCTGGTGGTGTACTCTTACTATACTATAGTGTTACTCACGGGGCCTGTGTCCTGGTGGTGTACTCTTACTATAGTGTTACTCACGGGGCCTGTGTCCTGGTGGTGTACTCTTACTATAGTGTTACTCACAGGGCCTGTGTCCTGGTGGCGTACTCTTACTATACTATAGTGTTACTCACGGGGCCTGTGTCCTGGTGGCGTACTCTTACTATACTATAGTGTTACTCACGGGGCCTGTGTCCTGGTGGCGTACTCTTACTATACTGTTACTCACGGGGCCTGTGTCCTGGTGGTGTACTCTTACTATACTATAGTGTTACTCACGGGGCCTGTGTCCTGGTGGCGTACTCTTACTATACTGTTACTCACGGGGCCTGTGTCCTGGTGGTGTACTCTTACTATACTATAGTGTTACTCACGGGGCCTGTGTCCTGGTGGTGTACTCTTACTATACTATAGTGTTACTCACGGGGCCTGTGTCCTGGTGGTGTACTCTTACTATACTATTACTCACGGGGCCTGTGTCCTGGTGGTGTACTCTTACTATACTATAGTGTTACTCACGGGGCCTGTGTCCTGGTGGTGTACTCTTTAAACTCGCTGTCGTGGATGGTGAAGTACGGTCTGAAGTCACTGCAGTAGCGCAGTGGAGAGATGCAGCTGTACACACACACACACAGACACTAATTAGTGATTGAACTCCAGACACACAGATAATCTTCTTATTAAGGGTTTGTGTCTGGCGCAGACCGCTGGCAGCTACCGGCGCAGACCGCTGGCAGCTACCGGCGCAGACCGCTGGCAGCTACCGGCGCAGACCGCTGGCAGCTACCGGCGCAGACCGCTGGCAGCTACCGGCGCAGACCGCTGGCAGCTACCGGCGCAGACCGCAGGCAGCTACCGGCGCAGACCGCAGGCAGCTACCGGCGCAGACCGCAGGCAGCTACTGGTACAAAATGCTGTGAAAAAGTAATTGCCTCTTTTTCAAAACACAAAATCAAGTCTACATCAGAATGGCTGAAAAGCAACTCATTTAATGTTTTGGAATGGCCTTGTCAAAGTCCAGTCCTAAAACCGATTGAGATGTTGTGGCAGGACCTGAACTGAGCAGCTCGTGCTCGAAAACCACTCACATGTCGCTGAGTTACAGCAGTTCTGCATGGAAGAGAGAGACAAAATTCCTCCACAGCGATGCGAGAGACTGATCACCAACAACAGGAAACGTTTGGTTGGAGTCATAAGGGGGAAAATACTTATTGTTGCATAACTTTGTTAAATTAATTAAATAATTGTCCAAATGTTGAGTTATTTGTTCACTCAGGTACCCTTTATCTAATATCAGGTTTTGATTGAAGATAAAAACATTTAGTGTCAAAAATATGCAAAAAGAGAGAATTGTAAAGGGGAAACATACTTTTTCACAGCACTGTATTTTTTTTACCTTATAGCTGTGTACTTTTTAAAAAATAAAAACAAAATGGTATGTTAATCTTCCTAGCCACACCCTCCTTGTCTCACCTGACCAATGCCAGAACAGTATCGGAGGATTCTGCCGGTGATGGTGCCATGACAACCAGAGCCTCACCTAGCAACACCAGCTCCCATAACATCTGAATGTGGAAGAAGACTGGGTGGAAACACCTGTAGAGAAGAAGAGACAGAACTGTATCTGCTCTCCACTTCCTCCTGGGTGGATTCTCGACAGAAACCCCAATGTTACCGTGGCAACCAGTCAGTGTGTCAACAACATGAAGCAGCTCAGTGTCCTCCTGGCTGGAGTCAACCTGCACTCCCACTCCCTACCAACAGGTGGCATCAGAGAGCTGGGGAGGTAGTACAACAACCCATCAATAGTCCAGCACCCTATTCCCTATATAGTGCACTACTTTTGCAGACCCTGGCCATAAGTAGTGCACGATATAGGGAATAGGGTGCCATTTGTGATTGAACACCACTACTAACGTGTACTCACGTGAACAAGTCTACCTCGTGGACCGTGGGGAGGACTATGGACACCAGGTTGTCATTCTGTAACAAAAACAGTCATCAGGTATAATTAGGGTTACAGGGTTTTGGACAGACTACCAGCAGCGTATCAGAATGACATGGTAGGAGTGTGAAATGGCATCCTATTCTCTATATGGTGCACTGGTAAAACGTAGTTCACTATAGGGAACAGGGTGCCATTTTGTAGTGTTGTTTGTAGCAGGGTGATCCTCATCCTCACCTGTGTTGACTGAACCAGCTGAGAGGTTCCAGGCTTGTCGTAACATGTTGGGATCCGAACCTAGAAAAAACAGAAAGATTATTGAGTTGCTTATTAACACTAGAATCATTACTGTAAAATATAAGTACTTTGTGACCACTGTTGGTGTAAAAATAATTATTAAAAAATATATTTAATTGGTAATCGTAGAAAAGGCCTATATTAATATTTAGCTGTACTGCACCCATTATAGAGGGTTAGTATTTTCCCTGGGTTAGACGTACCTTCCTAACTGTACCCATTATATAGAGGGTTAGTATTTTCCCTGGGTTTGACATACCTTCATAACTGTACCCATTATATAGAGGGTTAGTATTTTCCCTGGGTTTGACATACCTTCATAACTGTACCCATTATAGAGGGTTAGTATTTTCCCTGCGTTAGACGTACCTTCATAACTGTACCCATTATAGAGGGTTAGTATTTTCCCTGGGTTAGACATACCTTCATAACTATACCCATTATAGAGGGTTAGTATTTTCCCTGCGTTAGACGTACCTTCATAACTGTACCCATTACAGGGAGGACCAATATTTTGCCTGGATGAGGAGTGGGCCAGCGGTCGATGTCGTTGCAGGCTGTCACACACAGAAACGAGCCACATGAAGACACACAGACGGACTACAGGGTTCACCGGGCCAATAATAGTTGTTACGACTGAACACCATTAATATAACAGGAAGAGAGACAGATCAGACAACACTTTATAAAAAGGGACCACAGACTAGACCCTCTACTAAAAATCAGCCAATAGTAGTCCCCTCCCGGTTTCAACTGACGTTTCCCCCATTGGAATAGGATGAAATGAGGAGACCCACCAGCCTCCAGACATGGCTCCTGCTTCTCAAAGTACTCTGGAGCGATGAGCTTCAGCAGGGAGTGGAAGAACATGACGTAGGGTAGCTTGCTGATTAGGACCAGGGACTGGAACACACACACACACACAGATGAACAGTTAAAAATCATACTGCAATAAGATCAGGAAGTTTTAGAAAAACTAAAAATGTGCCATGAATAAAAAACTGTGTTACAATGTAGTCTGATATCTGGTGGTGAACTGAGTTCAAATGTTGTCTGATACCTGGTGGTGAACCGAGTTCAAATGTAGTCTGATATCTGGTGGTGAACCGAGTTAAAATGTAGTCTGATACCTGGTGGTGAACCGAGTTAAAATGTAGTCTGATACCTGGTGGTGAACCGAGTTAAAATGTAGTCTGATACCTGGTGGTGAACTGTGTTAAAATGTAGTCTGATACCTGGTGGTGAACTGAGTTAAAATGTAGTCTGATAACTGGTGGTGAACTGAGTTAAAATGTAGTCTGATACCTGGTGTTGAACTGAGTTAAAATGTAGTCTGATATCTGGTGGTGAACTGAGTTAAAATGTAGTCTGATACCTGGTGGTGAACTGTGTTAAAATGTAGTCTGATACCTGGTGGTGAACTGTGTTAAAATGTAGTCTGATACCTGGTGGTGAACCGAGTTAAAATGTAGTCTGATATCTGGTGGTGAACTGAGTTAAAATGTAGTCTGATACCTGGTGGTGAACCGAGTTAAAATGTAGTCTGATACCTGGTGGTGAACCGAGTTAAAATGTAGTCTGATACCTGGTGGTGAACTGTGTTAAAATGTAGTCTGATACCTGGTGGTGAACTGAGTTAAAATGTAGTCTGATAACTGGTGGTGAACTGAGTTAAAATGTAGTCTGATACCTGGTGTTGAACTGAGTTAAAATGTAGTCTGATATCTGGTGGTGAACTGAGTTAAAATGTAGTCTGATACCTGGTGGTGAACTGTGTTAAAATGTAGTCTGATACCTGGTGGTGAACTGTGTTAAAATGTAGTCTGATACCTGGTGGTGAACCGAGTTAAAATGTAGTCTGATATCTGGTGGTGAACTGAGTTAACTCACTTTCTGAAAGTAGCCCCTCTTGAGTGACTTGTCCCGGACTTGTCTGAAGTAGACGTAACCATAGTAATGGCCTTGGTCCCTCTACACACACACAAACAAACTCACATTTAGTATGGACACACATCTACAATAAAACACACAGACACTATATTTCATTAGTCATTGATGTAAGCCTAAACACTGCATGGTTGGAAGTGAACATTTGACAAGTGAATTGAGGCAGTGGATAATACTGATATCACACCAGCTCCTTCTCTATAGGACAGGTTATATACTGACATCATACCAGCTCCTTCTCTATAGGACAGGTTATATACTGATATCATACCAGCTCCTTCTCTATAGGACAGGTTATATACTGACATCATACCAGCTCCTTCTCTATAGGACAGGTTATATACTGACATCATACCAGCTCCTTCTCTATAGGACAGGTTATATACTGACATCATACCAGCTCCTTCTCTATAGGACAGGTTATATACTGATATCATACCAGCTCCTTCTCTATAGGACAGGTTATATACTGACATCATACCAGCTCCTTCTCTATAGGACAGGTTATATACTGACATCATACCAGCTCCTTCTCTATAGGACAGGTTATATACTGACATCATACCAGCTCCTTCTCTATAGGACAGGTTATATACTGATATCATACCAGCTCCTTCTCTATAGGACAGGTTATATACTGACATCATACCAGCTCCTTCTCTATAGGACAGGTTATATACTGATATCATACCAGCTCCTTCTCTATAGGACAGGTTATATACTGATATCATACCAGCTCCTTCTCTATAGGACAGGTTATATACTGACATCATACCAGCTCCTTCTCTATAGGACAGGTTATATACTGACACCACACCAGATCCTTCTCTATAGGACAGGTTATATACTGACATCATACCAGCTCCTTCTCTATAGGACAGGTTATATACTGACATCATACCAGCTCCTTCTCTATAGGACAGGTTATATACTGACATCATACCAGCTCCTTCTCTATAGGACAGGTTATATACTGATATCATACCAGCTCCTTCTCTATAGGACAGGTTATATACTGACATCATACCAGCTCCTTCTCTATAGGACAGGTTATATACTGACACCACACCAGATCCTTCTCTATAGGACAGGTTATATACTGACATCATACCAGCTCCTTCTCTATAGGACAGGTTATATACTGACATCATACCAGCTCCTTCTCTATAGGACAGGTTATATACTGACATCATACCAGCTCCTTCTCTATAGGACAGGTTATATACTGATATCATACCAGCTCCTTCTCTATAGGACAGGTTATATACTGACATCATACCAGCTCCTCTATAGGACAGGTTATATACTGACACCACACCAGATCCTTCTCTATAGGACAGGTTATATACTGACACCACACCAGATCCTTCTCTATAGGACAGGTTATATACTGACACCCAGACATCATACCAGCTCCTTCTCTATAGGACAGGTTATATACTGACATCATACCAGCTCCTTCTCTATAGGACAGGTTACATAGTGACACCACACCAGATCCTTCTCTATAGGACAGGTTATATACTGACACCCAGACATCATACCAGCTCCTTCTCTATAGGACAGGTTATATACTGACATCATACCAGCTCCTTCTCTATAGGACAGGTTATATACTGACATCATACCAGCTCCTTCTCTATAGGACAGGTTACATAGTAACACCACACCAGATCCTTCTCTATAGGACAGGTTAAATAGTAACACCACACCAGATCCTTCTCTATAGGACAGGTTACACTCCCAAGTAATATTGTTTTGTTTTCCAACTTCAGTATTTTCCAGTGTGTGACCAGAGCTGGCAGTCAGAGTGCAGTAGGAAACCATGGATGGCCGGCTGGTGGCTGGCTGAGGCGTGTACTGGCTGGCTGAGGCGTGTACTGGCTGGCTGAGGCGTGTACTGGCTGGCTGAGGCGTGTACTGGCTGGCTGAGGTGTGTACTGGCTGGTTGGTGACTGACTGACTGAGGTGTGTACTGGCATGGGGAAAGTGTTGGCTGAGACTGTACGGCTCTCACAGAGTTTCTCATCTCTCAGGTGTGAGTCAATGTTCACCTGTAGAGTCATGAGGAGTTTCCCCTTAGTGGACATAAATGCCATTCTAACCCAGCTGGCCCCATATCCATTCTAACCCAGCTGGCCCCATATCCATTCTAACCCAGCTGGCCCCATATCCATTCTAACCCAGCTGGCCCCATATCCATTCTAACCCAGCTGGCCCCATATCCATTCTAACCCAGCTGGCCCCATATCCATTCTAACCCAGCTGGCCCCATATCCATTCTAACCCAGCTGGCCCCATATCCATTCTAACCCAGCTGGCCCCATATCCATTCTAACCCAGCTGGCCCCATATCCATTCTAACCCAGCTGGCCCCATATCCATTCTAACCCAGCTGGCCCCATATCCATTCTAACCCAGCTGGCCCCATATCCATTCTAACCCAGCTGGCCCCATATCCATTCTAACCCAGCTGGCCCCATATCCATTCTAACCCAGCTGGCCCCATATCCATTCTAACCCAGCTGGCCCCATATCCATTCTAACCCAGCTGGCCCCATATCCATTCTAACCCAGCTGGCCCCATATCCATTCTAACCCAGCTGGCCCCATATCCATTCTAACCCAGCTGGCCCCATATCCATTCTAACCCAGCTGGCCCCATATCCATTCTAACCCAGCTGGCCCCATATCCATTCTAACCCAGCTGGCCCCATATCCATTCTAACCCAGCTGGCCCCATATCCATTCTAACCCAGCTGGCCCCATATCCATTCTAACCCAGCTGGCCCCATATCCATTCTAACCCAGCTGGCCCCATATCCATTCTAACCCAGCTGGCCCCATATCCATTCTAACCCAGCTGGCCCCATATCCATTCTAACCCAGCTGGCCCCATATCCATTCTAACCCAGCTAGCTCCATATCCATTCTAACCCAGCTGGCTCCATATCCATTCTAACCCAGCTAGCCCTATTCAGCATGGTCCTCAGTTTGATAGAGCAAAAATATTTACACATAACCCTCCCTTTGTACTGTCAAATAAATTGCAGAGCCCCCCCATAGAATTAACTCAAAACAATGTTTACGACCACAATTAACTGTAGCGACCCCGCGTTGAAGCCCACCCGCCCAAGACAGCCAGAAAGACAGAGACATGTAGAGTCCCTGAACCCATTTTTACCTTGAGGCAGACTGGAGCGTCACGATCAAACTGGTCCAGAAAACATCCCAGAGAAGACTTCCTGCCTGAGGCCTGGCGGAAACGGAAGCAGAACTGTGTGTCCCCTAGACAACCTGCCAAACAGGAAGAGGAAACACATGTATTTATCGTCTTCCTTCATGCTCCAGCTCTTTCCTCTAGCCTGGATGGAATTCCAGCACTGACATGGGGAAGGGGACAGGGGAGGATTGTTGTGAAGGGGACAGGGGAGAATTGTTGTGATATCAAAACAACAATCTGAGATGGAGGTTTTTAAACCAGACCGTTAAAGCAGTGTTTAATCATACAAAAGAAGCTGTTTCACTCAAAGGTTCCTGAAATAGCTATAAGAATTCAGCCTGGGTGCTAGTCTGTTTGTGTTGTTTTACCAACTCCTTACGGTATTATCATGCTTTTGACAATGACAGCAACAGAGTTGGCAAGAACACAAACAGATCTGGGACCAAGCTAATAAAATGTTCATACAGGGGGCAAATAAGACAAAAGTCTAACAAAGCATTCGGTGAAGACATTTGAAATGGGTAAACGTTAACGTAACAGGTCAAGTAGACAGACATTCCAGCAGGCAGCCAGAAGAGAAGTGATGTAATTAAGGTTAGATTCCCCCTCAGGTACTGCCCAGTGAAACACCGGTGCTACATTCCAGAGCAGAGCCAAGCCTGTGTCTATCTGCACACCACATGGGGACAGGAGGTTTTCCCAGGCGCCCAGTGCAGCAGAGCCAAGCCTGTGTCTATCTGCACACCACATGGGGACGGGAGGTTTTCCCAGGTGCCCAATACAGCCAAGCCTGTGTCTATCTGCACACCACATGGGGACAGGAGGTTTTCCCAGGTGCCCAGTGCAGCAGAGCCAAGCCTGTGTCTATCTGCACACCACATGGGGACGGGAGGTTTTCCCAGGCGCCCAGTGCAGCAGAGCCAAGCCTGTGTCTATCTGCACACCACATGGGGACAGGAGGTTTTCCCAGGTGCCCAGTGCAGCAGAGCCAAGCCTGTGTCTATCTGCACACCACATGGGGACAGGAGGTTTTCCCAGGCGCCCAGTGCAACAGAGCCAAGCCTGTGTCTATCTGCACACCACATAGGGACAGGAGGTTTTCCCAGGTGCCCAGTGCAACAGAGCCAAGCCTGTGTCTATCTGCACACCACATGGGGACGGGAGGTTTTCCCAGGTGCCCAGTGCAACAGAGCCAAGCCTGTGTCTATCTGCACACCACATGGGGACAGGAGGTTTTCCCAGGCACCCAGTGCAACAGAGCCAAGCCTGTGTCTATCTGCACACCACATGGGGACAGGAGGTTTTCCCAGGCGCCCAGTAAAGCAGAGCTCCAATCTCTCCAACGTGTTTACGTAGGAGTATTTCAAAGGGACTGGAATACACCGAGTCAGATTTCAGTTGGACCTAGTGTTGATTAAATACAGTGCTGTTAATATTTTCCGTAGTTTCTCCTCTGAAGCAGGTAACAAGTGGGCTGAGTTCCAGTCACTTCTTGAACAACGTCTGTAATTCCGGGCTATGCTTTATTTGCTGAACTCAGTCACTGCTCACCTCCATCGTAAATCGTGGAGATCAAATCGGCTAAGACAGCCTGGTAGAGTGACACAGTAGAGTATATCGAGGTAGAATATAGTACATCACAGTAGAGTATATCGAGGTAGAATATAGTACATCACAGTAGAGTATATCAAGGTAGAATATAGTACATCACAGTAGAGTATATCGAGGTAGAATATAATACATCACAGTAGAGTATATCAAGGTAGAATATAGTACATCACAGTAGAGTATATCAAGGTAGAATATAGTACATCACAGTAGAGTATATCAAGGTAGAATATAGTACATCACAGTAGAGTATATCAAGGTAGAATATAGTACATCACAGTAGAGTATATCAAGGTAGAATATAGTACATCACAGTAGAGTATATCAAGGTAGAATATAGTACATCACAGTAGAGTATATCGAGGTAGAATATAGTACATCACAGTAGAGTACATCACAACGTAAAGAAAAGTAGAGTTGAGTGTAGTACAGTAGAGCACACACGAATTGAGTACCCTACCGAGCGCCACCCTACCCGAGCGCCACCCTACCCGAGCGCCACCCTACCCGAGCGCCACCCTACCCGAGCGCCACCCTACCCGAGCGCCACCCTACCCGAGCGCCACCCTACCCGAGCGCCACCCTACCCGAGCGCCACCCTACCCGAGCGCCACCCTACCCGAGCGCCACCCTACCCGAGCGCCACCCTACCCGAGCGCCACCCTACCCGAGCGCCACCCTACCGAGCGCCACTCTACCGAGCTCTACCCTGATGTCTGTTCCACAGGTTTTGGACATCTATGATTGGTTCATATTTGGTCCGGTCCAACCAAATGTGGTCTTGTTTGGTGGCGGAGGTCTTTAAAATAATAGCCAGTGTGTAAAATAAATTCCCAAATACGTAGAGGAGGATCATGTATATTTCTACCTATTTCAGGATGCATCTCTATAAAAGAGAATGTCAGATCCATCATTATGTTTCAGTAAAATGTGTAAATTACTAAAAGTAGTCGTTGTGCATAGAGTTGTATGGTTTGTTAAACTTAAAAAATCAAATGGTATTTGTTTGGCATACATTTTAAGCCAAACATCTTGAGTTACTGTGGAATTGCCCTACAGATTATTACAGGTGTCAACTCAACAACTAAAAGAAAACCTGACTGTATTCGTCACATGCTTATGGTGATTCTCATGAAACCAGTTTAAATGTCTGCAGCAAAATGAGTTACATTTACATTTAAGTCATTTAGCAGACGCTCTTATACAAAACAATGACGTATCTGTAAAAATCGACTAAGACTCTAGTTTTGGGAAAGTGTCTTTTTAAATATATTTTACATTTGTGCCTGAATTTCTTGAATTTTTTTTACTCCAAATACTCATTACCGAAATGCATCCGGATTAAATTCTAGGATGTTTTAATTTAAATTTTTCGAAAAACCTAACTTATCTGAATAAAATATGTTGCTGTAGTTTGTCCATAAATCATCAAGCGTATACTAGTTTACGTTTACATTAAAACTATAATATTTATTAAGTACAAAAAAAAATCTGTGGACATGGGTCTAATTAACGTAATACTTTTTTAAGGTCCTGTAAAAACTTGAATCCATTTTTAAAATAAAAGCTTTATTAACTCATGATGCATCAATTTAGAGAAGTAGTCAGATGAGCTTAAAGTTATGTTAATTTCTTTGCTTATATGCCTTCAAAGTTTAGTTCATATTCTAAAAACACCTGCCTTACCCCACAACTCTGCCAAATGGGGTGGAGAAGCAATCTACTGCAGAGTTCTGTCATGCCATCCAGGTCTGTGCCCAAACAGTTTGAGCTTCTACTTTTAAAATCCACCTTTCCAGAAACAAGTCTCTTGTTGCTTGTTATAGACCCCCTTCAGCCCCCAGCTGTGCCCTGGACACCATATATGAATTAATTGCCCCCCATCTATCTTCAGAGCTCGTGCTGCTAGGCGACCTAAACTGGGACATGCTTAACACCCCGGCCATCCTACAATCTAAGCTAGATGCCCTCAATCTCACACAAATTATCAATGAACCTACCAGGTACAACCCCAAATCCGTAAACACGGGCACCCTCATAGATATCATCCTATCCAACATGCCCTTCAAATACATCTCTGCTGTTTTAAACCAAGATCTCAGCGATCACTGCCTCATTGCCTGCATCCGTAATGGGTCTGCGACCAAACGACCACCACTCATCACTGTCAAACGCTCCCTAAAACACTTCAGCGAGCAGGCCTTTCCAATCGACCTGGCCCGGGTACCCTGGAAGGATATTGACCTCATTCCGACAGTAGAGGATGCCTGGTTGTTCTTTAAAAAGTGCTTTCCTCACCATCTTAAATAAGCATGCCCCATTCAAAAAAATGTAGAACCAGGAACAGCTCACTCCAGACCTGACTGCCTTTGACCAGCACAAAAACATCCTGTGGCGTTCTGCATTAGCATCTAATAGCCCCTGCGATACGCAACTTTTCAGGGAAGTTAGGAATCAACATACACAGGCAGTTGGGAAAGCAAAGGCTAGCTTTTTCAAACAGAAATTTGCATCCTGTAGTACTAACTCCAAAAAGTTTTGGGACACTGTAAAGTCCATGGAGAATAAGAGCACCTCCTCCCAGCTGCCCACTGCACTGAGGCTAGGAAACACTGTCACCACCGATAAATCTACTATAAATCGAGAATTTCAATAAGCATTTTTCTACAGCTGGCCATGCTTTCCACCTGGCTACCACTACCCCGGTCAACAGCCCTGCACTCCCCACAGCAACATGCCCAAGCCTCCTCCATTTCTCCTTCACCCAAATCCAGATAGCCGATGTTCTGAAAGAGCTGTAAAATCTGCACCCCTACAAATCAGCCGGGCTAGACAATCTGGAACCCTACAAAATAAGCTGGAATAGACCATCTCTACCGTCTCTTTCTAAAATTCTGCCGAAATTGTTGCAACCCCTATTACTAGCCTGTTCAACCTCTTTCATATCGTCTGAGATCCCAAAAGATTGGAAAGCTGCCACGGTCATCCCCCTCTTCAAAGGGGGAGACACTAGACCCAAACTGTTACAGACCTATATCTATCCTGTGTGCGGCTCACAGCAAATCTAAAAATCACATTTTCCACAAACACAATTTTTTCTTGTTTGTTGTAGTCAATTACAAAACTAAATGTAAGTAAAAACACAACGTCTAAAGGTTCCATACCAACATGGCCTGCTCCCTCCGAGCCATAAGATTGGTGAACAGGTCATCCAACGGCTACACAGACCATTTGGATTGACAACCGTTTTATGTTGCACCGGACTCTACCCGCACGCACACACACACACACACCGGACTCTACCCGCCCGCCCGCGCACACACACACACACCGGACTCTACCCGCCCGCCCGCGCACACACACACACACCGGACTCTACCCGCCCGCCCGCGCACACACACACACACCGGACTCTACCCGCCCGCACACGCACACCGGACTCTACCCGCCCGCACACACACACACACACACCGGACTCTACCCGCCCGCGCACACACACACACACCGGACTCTACCCGCCCGCGCACACACACACACACCGGACTCTACCCGCCCGCGCACACACACCGGACTCTACCCGCCCGCGCACACACACCGGACTCTACCCGCCCGCGCACACACACCGGACTCTACCCGCCAGCGCACACACACACACACACCGGACTCTACCCGCCCGCGCACACACACACACACACACACACACACACACACACCGGACTCTACCCGCACACCGGACTCTACCCGCCAGCGCACACACACCGGACTCTACCCGCCAGCGCACACACACACACACACCGGACTCTACCCGCCAGCGCACACACACACACACACCGGACTCTACCCGCCAGCGCACACACACACACCGGACTCTACCCGCCCGCGCACACACACACACACACCGGACTCTACCCGCCCGCCCGCGCACACACACACACACCGGACTCTACCCGCCCGCGCACACACACCGGACTCTACCCGCCCGCGCACACACACCGGACTCTACCCGCCCGCGCACACACACCGGACTCTACCCGCCCGCGCACACACACACACACACACCGGACTCTACCCGCACACCGGACTCTACCCGCCAGCGCACACACACACACCGGACTCTACCCGCCAGCGCACACACACACACACCGGACTCTACCCGCCAGCGCACACACACACACACCGGACTCTACCCGCCAGCGCACACACACACACACCGGACTCTACCCGCCAGCGCACACACACACACACCGGACTCTACCCGCCAGCGCACACACACACACACCGGACTCTACCCGCCAGCGCACACACACACACCGGACTCTACCCGCCAGCGCACACACACACACCGGACTCTACCCGCCAGCGCACACACACACACACCGGACTCTACCCGCCAGCGCACACACACACACACCGGACTCTACCCGCCAGCGCACACACACACACACCGGACTCTACCCGCCAGCGCACACACACACACACCGGACTCTACCCGCCAGCGCACACACACACACACCGGACTCTACCCGCCAGCGCACACACACACACCGGACTCTACCCGCCAGCGCACACACACCGGACTCTACCCGCCCGCACACACACACACACCGGACTCTACCCGCCCGCACACACACACACACACCGGACTCTACCCGCCCGCACACACACACACACACACCGGACTCTACCCGCCCGCACACACACACACACACACCGGACTCTACCCGCCCGCACACACACACACACCGGACTCTACCCGCCCGCACACACACACACACCGGACTCTACCCGCCCGCACACACACACACACCGGACTCTACCCGCCCGCACACACACACACCGGACTCTACCCGCCCGCGCACACACACACCGGACTCTACCCGCCCGCGCACACACACACCGGACTCTACCCGCCCGCACACACACACACCGGACTCTACCCGCCCGCACACACACACACCGGACTCTGCCCGCCCGCGCACACACACCGGACTCTGCCCGCCCGCGCACACACACCGGACTCTGCCCACCCGCGCACCAGACTCTACCCGCGCGCGCTGTATGTCACACACACGCACTGGACTCTACACATACACACACATATATATTGATGTCACACACACTCACTGCTACTACTCTGTATATTATCTATCCTGATTGCCTAGTCACTTTTACCTCTATCCACATGTACATATTACCTTAATTATCCAGTAGCCCTTGCATATAGCCTCGTTATTGTGTTACTAGTTCCTTATTTTGTCTTGCTGATGGTTCTTATTGTTTAACTCTGCATGGAGTGTGCAAAGCTGTCATTAAGGCAAAGGGTGGCTACTTTGAAGAACACAATATGTTTTGATTTGTTTAACACTTATTTGGTTACTACAGCATTCCATAGTTTTGATGTCTTCACTATTATTCTACAATGTAGAAAATAGTAAAAAATAAAAATGAAAAACCTTTAATCAGTAGGTGTATCCAAACTTTTAACTGGTACTGTATGTGTGTACTTACTACTTAGAAAAGTGGGAGAGTCCAGAGAAAATATTTGAACAGCTTTATATAAACTCAGCTGTTGCCTGACACCCAATCAGCTGTGGAGTAAATGACTGACTCAGTGCCTGGAGCAGCGTGTCAGGGGCGTGTCTAACACGGGTGCGATACAGCGTGTCAGGGGCGTGTCTAACACGGGTGCGATACAGCGTGTCAGGGGCGTGTCTAACACGGGTGCGATACAGCGTGTCAGGGGCGTGTCTAACACGGGTGCGATACAGCGTGTCAGGGGCGTGTCTAACACGGGTGCGATACAGCGTGTCAGGGGCGTGTCTAACACGGGTGCGATACAGCGTGTCAGGGGCGTGTCTAACACGGGTGCGATACAGCGTGTCAGGGGCGTGTCTAACACGGGTGCGATACAGGGTGTCAGGGGCGTGTCTAACACGGGTGCGATACAGGGTGTCAGGGGCGTGTCTAACACGGGTGCGATACAGGGTGTCAGGGGCGTGTCTAACACGGGTGCGATACAGGGTGTCAGGGGCGTGTCTAACACGGGTGCGATACAGGGTGTCAGGGGCGTGTCTAACACGGGTGCGATACAGGGTGTCAGGGGCGTGTCTAACACGGGTGCGATACAGGGTGTCAGGGGCGTGTCTAACACGGGTGCGATACAGGGTGTCAGGGGCGTGTCTAACACGGGTGCGATACAGGGTGTCAGGGGCGTGTCTAACACGGGTGCGATACAGGGTGTCAGGGGCGTGTCTAACACGGGTGCGATACAGGGTGTCAGGGGCGTGTCTAACACGGGTGCGATACAGGGTGTCAGGGGCGTGTCTAACACGGGTGCGATACAGGGTGTCAGGGGCGTGTCTAACACGGGTGCGATACAGGGTGTCAGGGGCGTGTCTAACACGGGTGCGATACAGGGTGTCAGGGGCGTGTCTAACACGGGTGCGATACAGGGTGTCAGGGGCGTGTCTAACACGGGTGCGATACAGGGTGTCAGGGGCGTGTCTAACACGGGTGCGATACAGGGTGTCAGGGGCGTGTCTAACACGGGTGCGATACAGGGTGTCAGGGGCGTGTCTAACATGGGTGCGATACAGGGTGTCAGGGGCGTGTCTAACATGGGTGCGATACAGGTTCAGGGGCGTGTCTAACATGGGTGCGATACAGGTTCAGGGGCGTGTCTAACATGGGTGCGATACAGGTTCAGGGGCATGTCTAACATGGGTGCGATACAGGGTGTCAGGGGCGTGTCTAACATGGGTGCGATACAGGTTCAGGGGCGTGTCTAACATGGGTGCGATACAGGTTCAGGGGCGTGTCTAACATGGGTGCGATACAGCGTTTCAGGGGCGTGTCTAACATGGGTGCGATACAGCGTTTCAGGGGCGTGTCTAACATGGGTGCGATACAGCGTTTCAGGGGCGTGTCTAACATGGGTGCGATACAGGGTGTCAGGGGCGTGTCTAACACGGGTGCGATACAGGGTGTCAGTAAAATGTGGCCCCGGACATTTGACCTGCAGCATTTAAACATATCGTACATTTGAGAAATGTACCGGACCCATATGCATTGGGTGGGTAACCTGATTAGAGCGTCCACCCACGGTGCTCAGAATGACACAAATCATATTTAGATTATGTTAATTCATAATTCAACAGAACATGCAAATTGAGGCTACGCGTCCTTCTTACCGAATTGCAACGCACACTTTGAAGATGTTACAATAACTGTCAATTACCTTTCCTCAGCCAACAAGACAAATAACAAACAGCAAAATCACTAGCCTATGTCAATCTACTAACCCCCATAGTAGAAACATTTATCTATTGTATTGGCCAGTTTGTCAAGAAAAAGAAAATGTCCTACTCCAAACAGACTTTGGGACGATAAATCACAAATTCATACAACCAGTAGGCCTAGGCAACACAAACACCTTATAAAAAGCAATGAGGCTGATGCAACAGATTAGAACGTTTAGTTTAAAACCTTAAGCGCAGAAATGTGCACAAGGCAGTAGGCTATGTATGAATGTTTGTTCCATAATGCAATTAGCTGGGAAAATACTGATGGAAAGAGGGGAGATCTAAAGATGCAACAACTAGCATGGGATGCTAATATGACTAGGATTATCATCAACTAGCATGGGATGCTAATATGACTAGGGTTATCATCAACTAGCATGGGTTGCTAATATGACTAGGATTATCATCAACTAGCATGGGATGCTAATATGACTAGGGTTATCATCAAATTGCATGGGTTGCTAATGACTAGGGTTATCATCAACTAGCATGGGATGCTAATATGACTAGGGTTATCATCAACTAGCATGGGATGCTAATATGACTAGGATTATCATGGGTTGCTAATATGACTAGGGTTATCATCAACTAGCATGGGTTGCTAATATGACTAGGGTTATCATCAACTAGCATGGGATGCTAATATGACTAGGGTTATCATCAACTAGCATGGGTTGATATTATAATAGGGTTATCATCAACTAGCATGGGTTGCTAATATGACTAGGGTTATCCATCAACTAGCATGGGATGCTAATATGACTAGGGTTATCATCAACTAGCATGGGATGCTAATATGACTAGGGTTATCATCAAATAGCATGGGATGCTAATATGACTAGGATTATCATCAACTAGCATGGGTTGCTAATATGACTAGGGTTATCATCAACTAGCATGGGTTGATAATATAATAGGGTTATCATCAACTAGCATGGGTTGCTAATATGACTAGGATTGTGCCTTTGGTTGATGGACAATGAAAGTTTATTTGAAAACCAATAGAACAGGAGAGAAAGTGTTTTCAATGGCATATGGAAGTCAATAAAAGAATTGCCTGCAATGGTCGGATTTTACTCTGAAGCAAGATAAGACGTGCCTTCAAACAAGTAGACATATAAGTTTTCAAAATGTATACTGCCTCCAGCTCATTGTCTGATGCAATGAAGCCTACGTACTGTTGCCTATATGCAATAGCATGGCGAATGGGAAGCGTGCTTCAATTACCAGCTAAGGGAGAAAAATGATATGCTATTTTTAAATCATGGGCATCAAAACTGCATTCAACTTTATTTAGACCTTTTTTGGCAGTATATACATGCCGAGGCGGCAGTTATGACAATAGTTGCTCATCGAGACTCCATTCTTTGCTAAGTAACGAACGTATTTTAACGTTATTGATCGTCATATTCAACGTTTCCTTTAAACCCAGATTCTGGTTCATGAGAGACTATGAAGTTAGGAGCTTACCTGAGTTGGAGTCTGGGAATGACAAGTAGCAGATACTTGTTTTCTGGAACAAAAATAATTGATAGTTTGTTTGATGTGACGTTTCAATACAAGACAGTCAGTGTGTTACATGACGTTACTTATGAAAACATAACTTGCCTCCTTCTCGGATAGTTTGGAATGGTGTGGGTAGATGACCTGCAAGAGAGAGAAACAACAGTTGGCTAACGTAACGTCAGCTGTTAACGCGGATAGCTCACTGGTTAGCTAGCTAACTAAATGCTAACTGTATAACGTTACTTTAAATTCCAATAGCTTGCTAAAGAACGTTAGCCAGATATAGTTAGCTATGACTAACACCATTAGTTAGTTAGCCAGCTAAGTTTAGCTATCCATCTAACGAACTGACAACAAGCAGAGAAAGGTATTTCACTGTACCTCCACCGCCTGGCCGAGTTCTAGATCGAACCCGACGACACAGATGCAGTGTAGCCAGGCAGAGAAGCGATCCCACGGCAGGAGAAGCGGGTCCGTGTCCTCCTCTCCTCCAGGCCCGACGGTTAACGTTATTTCTTCAGCTGGAGAGATGCTCACATCCTCGTCTCCAACCTCTTCAGGCTCTGCGAGTTGCTCCTCTATCTCCTCAGAGCCCTGCAAAGCCATCACGAAACCCGACGGTGGAAATTGCTTCCTTTCGATAACTTTTATACTGGTCACTTTATCCTTTGATAGCAAGCTAACAAACGTACCCCACGCAGAAAATAACACAGAAAACGTAGTCCAGCGTGGCTACGCTGCGTAAGTACGTAACGTTCTAACCAGAAATGCAGTAGCGGCACAAGCCCACTAGTCAGCGCTACAATCATGGGCGTTTTTTATTTATTTTTAAATTTCAATTTTTATTAACAAATATAAACAAACTAAAGAGGAATAGTCACATGCAAACAAGCGTACAAACAAACTTTTTACATTGCCAGGAATCGTAAACAAACAAATCATATTCATTAATAATACAAGTTTTAATTGCCTTTTTGTTTTTCATTTTAGTTAAAGTAGTGCCATATTGTGTAAACTCATTTATAAAGTGAAATAAGTTAGGTTTTGAATTAGACCATTTGTGAATATGAAATGTACCTAGTATTATTAGCAATTTAATTAAATATACTTCATCTTTATCTATGTCAGAATTTCTGAAATAAATCATTATATCAAAACCATTAAATTGTACAACCAGTCCTTTTTTTTTGTAACAAAATTCTGGATGTCAATCCAAAAAATTCTACTATAAATACAGGCAAAAAACAAATGCAAAATGGTCTCCTCCATTCCACAGAAATCACAGTTATATTCAATATTCAGCTTGAATCTTTCCAAAACATGTTTCACAGGATAAATGTAACATTTTAAATGAAACTTCCTTTACTTTGTTACTGATACAATATTTGTTAGCATAGATATTTGACCAAAGTAATCTTGCTGAGGGAATTGTAGTATCACAAACAATATTCCTAATCTGTTTATTACTACAGTTATCTTTGATGTTAATATTACCAATGAATATATTTTCATGTAAATCTGTTACTTACATCAACCACAGAGGAATATAAAAGAGATACAACCCCTCTTGGAATCGCATCAAAAACAATTGCATATTCTTTTGGGGTTATTGGAATTTTAAACTTATCAAGAAATTCCCCATATGAGAGTAGATCTCTATCCTCATTCAGTAACTGACCAACTAAAATAATTTTATTGTCAAACCAGTTCCGGAAAAAAATAGACTTATTTTTAAATCGTATATCCTTGTTGTTCTATATAAAGTATCTGTGAGGGGGGAAATTGTGTTTATACGCTAACATCCAAGCTAAAATTGCCTGCTTATGGAATTTGGCCAACTTTAATGGGATTTTATCAACATCAAAATTACAACGAAGCAAAAATTCTAAACAACCAACAGAGTCAAATAAATACTTGGGGAAGACATTCCAAATACTGTTCTGGTTGTTAATATACTTCAGAATCCAATTAATTTTAAAATTATTATTTAGAGTATTGAAATTGAAAACCTCAAGACCTCCTTGTTCTTGGATATTAGTGAGAATATATTTCTGTAGACAGTGAGGCTTGTTCCTCCAAATAAAATTATTAAGAATCTTATCTAAGTCCTTTACAATTTTGGGGGGTAAGTCAAGTGATAACGAGACATAAACCGATCTGGATAACCTTTCAGCTTTGGATAATAACTCCCGACCGTATCATGAAATATCTCTCATCAACCAGAGGTTCAATTTCTTCTTTGTTTTCTCAATAATGGGCCTTATTAGGTTTGGGAATCAAAGTAATTACACCTTGCTTTAAGGAAGCCGGTAACTCCCCTTTTTCTATTGATTCTTGAAACATTGCAAGAATGAAAGGAATCAATTTATCATTGTATCTTTATAAAACTCGCTTATTAAACCATAATTTCCAGGGGACCTATTGTCCTTAAGGCTTTTAATACAGTCTTTTATCTAAATTTCAGATAACTCATCACAAAAATCCTTGAAATCATTATCTATCTTCTTAGCAATGTTTGCTATATTGTCTAAGAAAAGATCCATATTGGAAGTTGGCTGGGCTGATGTATACAGGAAGTTGGCTGGGCTGATGTATACAGGAAGTTGACTGGGGTGATGTATACAGGAAGTTGACTGGGGTGATGTATACAGGAAGTTGACTGGGCTGATGTATACAGATTCTGATAAAACTGGGCAACAGGCTGAGAGATTTTTGGGGGATTTTCATTGGGAGTATTATTAATCATTAATTTACATATGGAAGTCTTTTCGCCTGCCCTTTTTTCTAAATTAAAGAAATATTTAGTATTTCTCTCTCCCTCTTCCATCCGTTTTCGTCTTGATCTTACAAACGCTCCCCGGGTCTTATCCTCGTAGATACAGTCTAACACCATTTGTAGTGATGACAGCTCCAGTAATTCCTGATTAGTTAGTTCACTTTTTTTAGTATAATCCATTATTCCCTTTATGATGTCATATTCTTTCTCTCTCTTGGCACAAGTAATTTCTTTCCCCATTGAAATAGCCAAAAGCCTTATATCAAATTTTATTAGCTCCCAGTAACTTCCAAACGTATTCATAACACAGGCACAATTCCAGTATTTATCAATAATTCCTGCTACTTCCTTCTTAAATACTTCATTCTCTAGTAAAGTCTTGTTCATTTTCCAGTAACATAACTTTTTTTGTTGACAAACCATGCATATTTATCTTTATTGAGATCCCTCTGTGGTCTGTTAAAATCGATGGTTCAATCGAGACTGTATCAACCTTGTCAGCCATATCTTCAGATATCAGCCAGAAATCAATACGGGATTGTATAGATACATCTTTGGTACTCCCTGTAAACATAATCTTATCTGGGTTCTTATGTCTCCATATATCTAGAACACCTAACCTTAGACATATATTCCTTATCTCACAAACAGAATTGCTATCCTTAGGAGGCCATCTGTCACGGCTTTCTTCCTGGGATGAAAGAGAGGACCAAAATGCAGCGCGGCTAGTGTTCAACATGTTTAATTAGAACGAAATAAACGGGAACACTATAGAAATAACCAAATAACAAATGTGAAAACCGAGATAGTCCTATCTGGTGCAGAACACAAACACAGAGACAGGAAACAATCACCCACAAAATCCCAACACAAAACAAGCCTCCTATATATGATTCTCAATCAGGGACAACGATTGACAGCTGCCTCTGATTGAGAACCATATTAGGCTGGACACAGAAACAGACAAACTAGACACAACATAGAATTCCCACCCAGCTCACGTCCTGACCAACACTAAACAAGCAAAACACATAAGAACTCTGGTCAGGACGTTACACCATCTATCTAGATTATCATGTAATACTGTGTTAAAATCTACACCCCATATTACTTTAGCCAATGGAAATTTAGACATCATTTTACTTATTTTCCTCTCAATTTCTCTAAATAAAATACAGTTACTTGACTTGTTATTGGAAGCATAAGTATTTACAACAATGAATTGAATGTGGTTGACATCTACCAATAGTATAATCCATCTCCCTGTATTATCTGCTTCATGACTCAATATATGACCCTTAAAGTTGCCTTGTAAAATAGCGACACCTGCTGACCGATTAGTACCAAACGAAAACCAAATATCATTCTCCCATTGACACTTCCAAAACGCAGTATCTGTGGAACAGGCATGAGTTGTTTTAATGAACTAAAAGTCGGCACTCTTATCCTTACAATACAAAAATAAAGATTTCCTTTTCAAAATATTACTGATTCCCCTGGCATTAACAGAAGAAACAGAAATGGACATTTACTATCACAGTGACTACATGAAGAATATTTAACTTGTATACGTTCACATGAATCGGCCCAGCGTCGTCCAGATTAGGGGAGGGTTTGGACGGGGTAGGCCATCATTGTAAAATAAGAATTTATTCTTAACTGACATGCCTAGTTAGATAAAGTAACAACTGTCCCCCCCGTTTACTTTATCTAACTAGGCAAGTCAAGAATAAATTCTTATTTTACATTGATGGCCTACCCCGTCCAAACCCTCCCCTAACCTGGACGACGCTGGGCCAATTGTGCACCGCCCTATGGGACTCTCGATCACGGGCAGGTTGTGATACAGCCCGGGATCAAACCAGGGTCTGTAGTGATGCTTCTAGCACTGAGATGCAGTGCCTTAGACCGCTGTGCCACTCGGGAGCCAATTGGGTTATTGGTTCTCTCCCCTCTTTACCACAATGTTGAGATAGGTTCCTCCTCTCCAGAACTGGAGTCCGAGCCGAATTGCAAACCCCACTATCCCGGACAGTGGCACTGCCACCAATGTAGAGATTCAAGTACAAGCCTTGGTCTGGCTCTTCCCCGCTTAATCAAAACCAAATGTTAAAAACTCACATCTCGGATAGTGGCTTCGGTGGCAACTACTGCCTTATCTTTCATTTAATTGTATTTCATTTGTTGAAATAAAAAAATCCTATAATTGCAAAACACTGCATCATGTAGGTCGAACACTGCATCAAAACACTGCATCATGTAGGTCGAACACTGCATCATATAGGTCGAACACTGCATCATGTAGGTCGAACACTGCATCATATAGGTCGAACACTGCATCATGTAGGTCGAACACTGCATCATGTAGGTCGAACACTGCATCACGTAGTTCGAACACTGCATCGTGTAGGTCGAACACTGCATCATGTAGGTCGAACACTGCATCATGTAGGTCGAACACTGCATCATGTAGGTCGAACACTGCATCATGTAGGTCGAACACTGCATCATGTAGTTCGAACACTGCATAATGTAGGTCGAACACTGCATCATGTAGGTCGAACACGGCATCATGTAGGTTGAACACTGCATCATATAGGTCGAACAATGCATCAAAACACTGCATCATGTAGGTCGAACACTGCATCAAAACACTGCATCATATAGGTCGAACACTGCATCATGTAGGTCGAACACTGCATCATATAGGTTGAACACTGCATCATGTAGGTCGAACACTGCATCATGTATGTCGAACACTGCATCATATAGGTCGAACACTGCATCATGTAGGTCGAACACTGCATCATGTAGGTCGAACACGGCATCATATAGGTCTAACACTGCATCATGTATGTCGAACACTGCATCATATAGGTCGAACACTGCATCATGTAGGTCGAACACTGCATCATGTAGGTCGAACACTGCATCATATAGGTCGAACACTGCATCATGTAGTTCGAACACTGCATCATGTAGGTCGAACACTGCATCATGTAGGTCGAACACTGCATCATGTAGGTCGAACACTGCATCATGTAGGTCGAACACTGCATCATGTAGGTCGAACACTGCATCATGTAGTTCGAACACTGCATAATGTAGGTCGAACACTGCATCATGTAGGTCGAACACGGCATCATGTAGGTTGAACACTGCATCATGTAGGTTGAACACTGCATCATATAGGTCGAACAATGCATCAAAACACTGCATCATGTAGGTCGAACACTGCATCAAAACACTGCATCATATAGGTCGAACACTGCATCATGTAGGTCGAACACTGCATCATATAGGTTGAACACTGCATCATGTAGGTCGAACACTGCATCATGTATGTCGAACACTGCATCATATAGGTCGAACACTGCATCATGTAGGTCGAACACTGCATCATATAGGTCGAACACTGCATCATATAGGTCGAACACTGCATCATGTAGGTCGAACACTGCATCATGTAGGTCGAACACTGCATCATGTAGGTCGAACACTGCATCATGTAGGTCGAACACGGCATCATGTAGGTCGAACACGGCATCATGTAGGTCGAACACTGCATCATGTAGTTCGAACACTGCATCATGTAGGTTGAACACTGCATCATGTAGGTCGAACACTGCATCATGTAGGTCGAACACTGCATCATATAGGTCGAACACTGCATCATATAGGTCGAACACTGCATCATGTAGGTCGAACACTGCATCATGTAGGTCGAACACTGCATCATGTAGGTCGCACACTGCATCATGTAGGTCGCACACTGCATCAAAACACAAAACCATGTTTTGTGACATCATGAGATTCATGATCATAATCTAAGGGCAAATCCTTTAATTCCTCTATCAGCCACAACACTGACAAAGCAATGAGATTACAGAGAGGAGGGGTCCAAGACCCTGGTGAACCCCAGAATGACTGTGACAGCTGTTGTCCATTCCCCAAAGACATCCCAGTCTCTATTTTGGAGGTTTGTGAGAGATTTAGGGCCAGGAAATGTGCTATGTGGTTTACTTAGGGCCATGAGTTTTTTCTAGCTACTTTATGGCTCTAGCTATCACCCACTAAATGTATATGTGTTTCCCTCCTTAGACATGTCACTGACCTGGTGTAAATGTAACCGATGTGAAATGGCTAGCTAGTTAGCGGTGGTGCGCGCTAATAGCCTTTCAATCGGTGACGTCACTCGCTTTGAGACCTTGAGGCCGCGGCCCTTGCAGAGCACTTTACTATGCAAAGTACTCTCATGTTCAAGTTTGTTTATTTGTCATAGAAACATGATATACACTGAGTGTACAAAACATTAGGAATACCTTCCTAATATTGAGTCAGTCTGTCATGGAAAGAGCAGGTGTTCTTAATGTTTTATACACTCAATGTACCTGGAGCATACAGTGAAATAAAAATGCTTCCTTGCAGGTTCACCTCTAAACAATGCAACTCACAATAGAATCGTACTAGAAAATAAAAGCTCAATTAATTAAAACAATGTTTTTCAGAAATATAATACAAGAAGGAACTGAAACGAATTGAAGTCGGATATTTAGACATGTGCAGGGGAATTAAGAAATAGATTGTTCAGCGGCAGCGTAGCCTAGTGGTTGGAGCGTTGGACTAGTAACCGAAAGGTTGCAAGATTGAATCCCCTGAGCTGACAAGGTACAAATCTGTCTTTCTGCCCCTGAACAAGGCAGTTAACCTACAGGGTGTCATTAAAAATAAGAATTTGTTCTTAACTGACTTGCCTAGTAAAATAAAAAATAAAAAAATAAAAAAATTGTGTAGTGGTAATAAAAACCAGTTCAGTAGCAGCAGTCAGTGTGTCTGTGACTAGGACGACAACGGAAGTTGAGTTGAAATCTTCATTGTACAAAAACAATGTTTGTCATAGGCCTAAAGCCTTGATCAGAGAGCCTTTATGGTGACTAGAGGTGCAAAGGCACTGACCACGTTTACATGCGCACAGTATTCCTCGTAGTAGCTCATTTCCCACTTAAGGCCTCTTTCAGGACAAGCTGTTTACATTTTCCTTTGATATCCCGCTCATGAGTGTCCCTGTTTACATGAATGAACAAAATATTCCTAATTTATGTATATGGATTAAATGGAATAGCAACTGAAATGTGGACACGGACTGTAGGCCTATAACCTCCCATATGTAACAAAATATAATGTTAACTCCTGCAGAATTATGCATTTCTTGCAGTGAAATTTTACAACACATGTATATTTTGTCTTGGGAACAGGATTGGAAAAATATGATTTATTTCCTTCAAAATCTCTTGAGAAAATGCGAATGCATATGTAATGTGTATTTCAACCACATACAATATGCACCCAAGATGAACTGAAGACTTAACAGAAAAGTGTTTCATTGGTTTTCTCAGCTTTTCATTTCCTTAAAACCGGTCAAACTGATGACATTTCGCGCAGGAGTAATCTTTCCCCTGTTTTGAAGTTCATTCCTTTTCTCCCCGGTCCCCTAAACGAAACTAGATTACTAATGCATTAATTTTATCAATGTAAGACATTATTCTGGTGAGGAGTACTTTATTTAGTCTTCTGGGGAAACAAGTATATCACAGAAGAGAAACTGCACGTAGGCCTTTCAAACTACTTGACAAACAAATGGCCAACCAAGTGTCGGGAAATTATTAGCAGAAATGTGTCTAAATTAGGGGTGTAAGTATCCAGTAGTTAATTAATTATACTAAATTATTATGGTGGATCAGACTGACACAGGTACTTGTTGACATGTTTGACAATCAGAGAAAAACATCACACAACATCCATCATATCATATCATATATCAAATCAAATCGTATTTGTCACATGCGTCAAAATACAACCGTGAAATGCTTACTTACAAGCCCTTAATCAACAACGCAGTTCTAAGAAAAATAAGTGTTAAGTAAAAATAGATATGTAAACAATAAAATAACAAATAATTAAAGAGAAGCAGTAAAATAACAGTAGCAAGGCTATATACAGGGGGTACTGGTACAGAGTCAATGTGTGGGGCCACAGGTTAGTCGAGGTAATTAAGGTAATATGAACATGTAGGTAGAGTTAAAGTGACTATGCATAGATAATAAACAGAGAGTAGCAGAAGCGTAAAAGAGTGGGGAGGGGTCAATGCAAATAGTCTGGGTAGCCATTTGATTACCTGTTCAGGAGTCTTATGGCTTGGGGGGTAGAAGCTGTTTAGAAGCCTCTTGGACCTAGACTTGGTGGTCCGGTACCACTTGCCCTGCGGTAGCAGACAGAACAGTCTATGACTAGGGTGGCTGGAGTCTTTGACCATTTTTAGGGCCTTCCTCTGACATCACCTGGTATAGAGGTCCTGGATGGCAGGAAGCTTGGCCCCAGTGATGTACTGGGCCGTACGCACTAACCTTTGTAGTGCCTTGCAATCGGAGGCTGAGCAGTTGCCATACCAGGCGGTGATGCAACCAGTCAGGAGGATCTCGATGGTGCAGCTGTAGAACTTTTTGAGGATCTGAGGACCCATGCCAAATCTTTTCAGTCTCCTGAGGGGGAATAGGCTTTGTCGTGCCCTCTTCACAACTGTCTTGGTGTGTTTGGACCATGATAGTTTGTTGGTGATGTGGACACCTAGGAATTTGAAGCTCTCAACCTGCTCCACTACAGCCCCGTCAATGAGAATGGGGGCGTGCTCGGTCCTCCTTTTCCTGAAGTCCACAATCATCTCCTTTGTCCTGATCACGTTGAGGGAGAGGTTGTTGTCCTGGCACCACACGGCCAGGTCTCTGACCTCCTCCCTATAGGCTGTCTCATCGTTGTCGGTGATCAGGCCTGCCACTGTTGTGTCGTCAGCAGACTTAATGATGGTGTTGGAGTCGTGCCTGGCCATGCAGTCATGTGTGAACAGGGAGTACAGGAGGGAACTGAGCACGCACCCCTGAGGGGCCCCCGTGTTGAGTTGAGGATCAGCGTGGCGGATGTGTTGTTACCTACCCTTACCACCTGGGGGCGGCCCATCAGGAAGTTCAGGATCCAGTTGCAGAGGGTGGTTTTTAGTCCCAGGGTCCTTGGCTTAGTGATGAGCTTTGAGCTTTGATATGCGAAACTGAGCCTGCGAAGAATGCAAAAAACTAGTTATCGGGATGAAATGTGTACGTGCCACAGTATCCCATCTTAGATTAGCATATCCCAGGCATATTATCTGGGTTTCGGGATATTATGTTTATATGCGTCAACTCAAAAACGGAATAATGAAGTATCCCGAATAATAACGGGATATCGGTGTGCATGTAAACATGGTCACAGAGGAGGAAACATTGGCTAGAAACCTAACGTTGAACTGCATTGAATTCTAAGTCAGACAGAAATGCTGCGTTTGAAACAGGTAAGTTCCCTCACATGACCTCTACAAGCCAGAATGTTGGAATAAAATGATATTTTAGCTTCCTTTACTGGTTGTCTGTGACCTTTTGCAGGTAGGATTGTGAGAAAACAATATATCTACAGGAAAGTATGATTCCATAAACTTTTCAAAGCGCTGGTAGTCTGTGTCCAGATGTCTATCACCTGAATCATGTAAACACATGCAGGAGTTTGGCAAGTGTGCATGTGTCTCGTGCATGCATTTTTTCTTCTTCAATTGATCTAAATCTGAGCACGTTACCAGCTATTTGAAAAGTTGACCCAATTATACTTTCCTGTTGATATATTGAGGAAACTTAACATGCTGACTACAACGCAAAAACGCGTGTTGATTTTCTCCATCTACACCAGATGTGATCATGAGACGCAGGTTAAAAAAATAAAAATAAACTGTATTAATTAGGGGGGCAGGTCGAAACACACATGAAACATTCAATGACATTTAGCTAGCTTGTCCTGGGAGATAAACATTGGGTTGTTATTTTACCTGACATGCATATTGTCCTATTTCTAGCTGGTTCTTTGTATAATTTTGACCTGGAGTCATACAAAATTGTGTGTTTCTCTACTCAGATGACTAATCCACATATAAAAAGGGAAACATCGTTTTTAGTGCGTTATCTGTAATTAATCTATCCTCGTTTGTTTTTCAAGTATCCACTTAGGTTTGTATCTGGGTTTGTATCTGACTTGTGGCAAGTCAAATCAAATCAAATGTATTTATATAGCCCTTCTTACATCAGCTGATATCTCAAAGTGCTGTACAGAAACCCAGCCTAAAACCCCAAACAGGTGTAGAAGCACGGTGGCTAGGAAAAACTCCCTAGAAAGGCCAAAACCTAGGAGGAAACCTAGAGAGGAACCAGGCTATGAGGGGTGGCCAGTCCTCTTCTGGCTGTGCAGGGTGGAGATTATAACAGAACATGGCCAAGATGTTCAAATGTTCATAAATGACCAGCATGGTCAAATAATAATAATCACAGTGGTTGTCGAGGGTGCAACAGGTCAGCACCTCAGGAGTAAATGTCAGTTGGCTTTTCATAGCCGATTATTAAGGGTATCTCTACCGCTCCTGCGGTCTCTAGAGAGTTGAAAACAGCAGGTCTGGGACAGGTAGCACGTCCGGTGAACAGGTCAGGGTTCCATAGCCGCAGGCAGAACAGTTGAAGTCAAAGTTCTATTTTAGCGCTTGGTTATGCAGACACTCCTTTATGAGCAAGCGGTGTTGGTGAAATGATTGAATGTGTACATGTATTTTGTAACGCTCGCGCACACAACGTGGCCGGTGAGGTTTGCATGTAACTCACATATCAGTGATTATAAGGAAGGGAGCAGGTGGGTTGATACATTTAAAGTTTTAGAACTAATTTTATAATCTTGTCTGGTAAAATCCCTTGGTGTTCAGAAATGACTTTTCTGAATGTCTAATTAATCAGATTAGCCATTGAGATTGCATATATATATATATAATTTAACTAGGCAAGTCAGTTAATAACAAATTCTTATTTACAATGACGGTCTAGGTTAACTGCCTGGTTCAGAATGACAGATTTTTACCTTGACAGCTCGGGGATTCGATCCACTAACCTTTCGGTTTCTGGCCCAACACTCTAACCACTAGGCTACCTGTCACCCCATATATCTTAACTTAAGATCTATCATTGACTGAACAAGTAATGCATGTGTTACAATACAAATTCTTTGTTTTTTAACCACATAAACAATATTTGCATGTAACGTTGCAGCGTGTCCTGAATGTCTATTCTGATTGGACCCCATTTTGTCAATTTGAACATTGGTCCCACCTCTAATTACGTTATGGCTATGTCGCGTGCGCTAAACGGCAACACATTGGCGCTTACCGGTCTGTTTGTGTGTATTATTTAATTTCAGTTATGGCTACGGATTCTTGTGGAGGAGGACAAGTCATTTGAAAGTTTACCCAGTTCAGCGGAATAATTCTGTAAAATCACATCTTGTGCCATCGATAAGTGTGGCTTAACTTGGGAATCTTCAGAAGATTAGCTACTGGACTGGGGATGCAGCCAAAACTCGTCTCAGTTTTCCGTGTCTGCTCTGTCAGCTAGCTAGCTAACTAGCTAGCCAGGCTATCCATCCTAGCTAACTCTTTCCGACTCTGCTAACGTTTGCTTTTTTGAAGAGGGCCCAGCTTACTAGCTAGCGTTACTTGTCTTTTAGTTGCTTGTCTCAAATTGACTATTTTTCCTGAAGTAGCGTTATTCAAGCGTTCAAGAGTTGGTTGAGCACTAGTCGACCCGAAGAGGCCGCTCCGGCTAAATTACAAGTTATTAGCACGTTAGCTTAGTTAGCCATATAACGTTAGCTAGCTTTTTTTGTTGTTGAATTTCTATAGCTATATCTGGGTAGTTGCCAACAAACAGCAGGGTTTTTGTATTGGGCATATCAATCTCTACATCCCGCTGCAATACCCATTTTAGATGTAAGGGTGTCTTTGCAGCAGTTTGGAACATTTGACTTCGAGATTAGAAAGATTTGTTGCTGTTCAGGGCCCTGAAACTCAATATTAGCTTGCTAGTCTGCCTGAGTTGGGAGTGGCTAGAGGTTTGCATTAGCTGGTTAGCGAGCTAGCTAACAAACAAGGTCAGATGTTCTTATATCGCACCCGTCTATAGTGCGTAGGATAAACAAAACGTAGTAACACAAACTCTATAGAAAAACAATGTATTAATGACCTGTTAAACCACGGTCAGATTGACAGCGGGTGTGTTTCAATAGCCGTATCATCATCAGGCGCAGGGACAGGAAACCCCGCACTGGTCAAATAGTTTGTATAAACTACCAATCTGGATTTATCCGTTGCTGGGCTAAAGATTGGGTGCCACACTAGCCTGTTCAATATAGCTTCTTTCCCTGTACATTTGATGGACGTGATTAGATATTTTTCTAGACGGCTACTGTTGCTATCGTCATGCGATTCTGGCTAGTCAGAATTCTGAACTGTACATAGTCGTGTTGAATAACATTCAGTGGACGTAATGTAGCTCTGTAGAAAGATAGTCCAAAAATCTTTTTTTATTTTATTTATTTTTTATTTTTATATTACTTGTTAGATTTACAAGAGTATTGGTTACGTCAAAAATGAATATAATGTTTGATAGCTAGTTAGTGCTTTAACTCAAAATAGAATAGCCAGCCAGCGGAATAGCAAGGCTAAATTGAATTAACAGCCGATGATTGAAGACTGAGAACGTTGTCATTCTGGATCAAGAAACCTTGTCTTTAGTCTCTGGTTGGAGTAACACTCCCAAGCCATCATCAATGCCTTCAGCGCTGGCCGTCTTCTCCTGCCGTCCGAATTCACACCCTTTTCAGGAACGTCATGTCTACCTGGACGAGCCAGTCAAGATCGGGCGCTCTGTGGCACGATGCCGACCCGCTCAGAACAATGCTACGTTCGACTGCAAGGTTCTATCAAGGAACCATGCCCTTCTCTGGTTCGATCACAAGACTGGCAAGGTGAGTCTGTCAACCAGTCGGATAGCTACTAGCTTTTACTTTGCTTGGTACAATCCCTTTGCGCAGTCACTGCCAGGCAGCCATGCAGTCAGATATGTTGAACTGTGGTTGCAGTCGGCATGTCCAGGTACCTCAATGGAATAAGTGGTCAGTCAACCACCTATGGGTAAATAATGGGTCATGGCTGCAGGGTTAAGACACACACACACACACACACACACACACACACATATGGGTTGCCACTGACTGACAACCAGCTATGGCAACTGAGTTGAGATAGAATATCAAATCATTGGTCACATTTTTGTTTTGCATAGGGCTAGCCTAGGATTGTGCTGTCTGTGTGCCAACTTTCTCCCACCTAAATAAATAGATCATTAATAACGTGGGATATCACCTTTAGGACATCCATGGGAGATTAATAGTCTGCTTTCCAAATGGCACCCTATTCTCTATAGGCCTCTGGTCAAGAGTAGGGCACATAGGGTGTAATTTGGGATGCGCATAAAGATCCCCAAGCTAATTGCTTAGGCTACAGCTGCTAGGAAGCCTGTTTGAGCTTCGTGGATAAAGACGGTTAATGCAAGACACACAGCTGCCTGCTAGCGAGACAACCCAAGACAACACCCCACCCTAATACACACATCGCATACCTCCCCCAAGGTCCTCATGTACCCGCATGCACATCTAGCTCTAGTAACTGCATCACGTGACACACACACACAAGAATAGAAGGTTTAGTGTTTCCTTGACGAAATGGTTGTAGTTGTCTTGTCAGACGGACAGATAATGTTACTTTCAACACGGTGGTGTTGTCAGGGGAAAGTTACAGGGCAGTGGTGTTGTCATGGAAAGTTTAAAGGGCATGTGTTGGTTAGTTTAACCTGGGTTGAAATGAGAAACACACCAGGGGTGCGTTCATTAGGCACACTTATGAAACACAGAAACCATGAGGCACTACTGGAGCTTGTTCCTTAAACACTTGGCTCATTTTTCCATTGTAAAATTTCTCGACGGTATGCCCTAATAAATTCCACCAATACGTTGTGTGGGGTTGTGGTCACACCTCGCCTGTCTTCACCTGGACTGCGTATAGTAGCTAGTACAGTTGGCACTACAGAGCAACCTTGGACGGTTGGCTTGTGTTAAGAGGTTAAAAAATGATTAAAACGTCGACAGCCAGAGGTCGACGTAGATATCGATCCATGTTCACTATACCATATAAACCTTATACTGTCTACTCCACCCCTTCCACCAGAATAATGTGACTAGTTTCTTTACTGAACTGATTTGGGTGCTGAAATACCATACCAGTCAAGAGTGTGCTAACCTGTCATCAAGGCAAAGTGTGGCTACTATGAAGAGTCTTAAAATATATTTTGATTTGTTTAGCACTTTTGTTTACTACATAATTCCATGTGTTATTTCATAGTTTTTGATGTCTTCACTATTGTTCTACAATGTAGAAAATAGTACAAATAAATACCCTTGAATGAGTAGGTGTGTCCAAACGTTTGACTGTTTCTGTAAGCCTCTCCCTCAGATTCCTGAACACTTCATAGCAAACAGTTGTTCAGTCCAGAAAGATATAGGCCCCACTTCCTGTGTAATGACGTAAGTAAATTTAAATGCCTGTTTTGTTAACTAGTTGTCTAATATTTGTCATGTTATGCTTCTTGTTAGTAGAGATTTATCTGACCTCACTGGCTGAACGTCTTAGTTTGAACACCATTCTAGGTGTAGCAGGCAGCGCCAAGAGTTTAATATAGACAAAGAGATTACACACCCCTATCTTGGAATGCAGTTTTACTCTGCTAGTACTTTACACGCTCTCTATCCCTCCGTCTCACTGCTTTAAAGGACAAACCAGACCGCGCCGATAAACGGTTTAAATCAGAAGTTGTCCGTCCTATCTTCTACGACCACAGAACATCAGCCGTCATTCACTGTTCATTTCATAATGTTTTTCTACGTGGTTTAATTATAAGCACTTAGTTTGCTACTAGTTCTATATGTTTCATAAGCACTTAGTTTGCTACTAGTTCTATAACTGCTTTAAGAAATGGCCTTCTACTATTCCAGTATTATATTACTGTTAAGACCAGTGTCTCACTTACAATGGTGCCCTGAGGACAAATATTACGTCAACAAAAATATTTAAACTAAAAGACAGCTATAAATACATTACATCCAGGTCAGTACAACAAGTTATAATAAACAATTGTTCACTTTAGTGAACTAATTTAAGATTATAAACCTCAATGTAACTAAATGTAATCTACAGTGCATTCGGAAAGTATTCTGACCCCTTTTTCCACATGATGTTACGTTACAGACTTATTCTAAAATGGATGAAAAAGATTTTTTTCTCCCTCATCAATCTACACACACTACCACGTAATGATAAAGCAAAACAGGTTTTTAGAAATTTGTGAATTTTTCATAAGTATTCAGACCCTTTACTCAGTACTTTGTTGAAGCACCTTTGGCAGCGATTACGGCCTCGTGTCTTCTTGGGTATGATGCTACAAGCTTGGCATTCATGTATTTGGGGAGTTTCTCCCGTTCTTCTCTGCAGATCCTTTCAAGCTCTGTCAGGTTGGATGGGGAGTGTCGCTGAACAGCTATTTTCAGGTCTCCAGAGATGTTAGATCGGGTTCATAACCAATTTATTACTGTGATTATGATATGCTATAGGTCAGGCCCTAATGGTCACGCACATACAGTGCATTTTTATTTTTGGCCCCACCGGCCAAACCCTCCCCGAACCCGGACGACGCTGGGCCAATTGTGAACCGTCCTATGGGACTCACGGCCATGGCGGATGTGGCACAGCCCGGGAATGAACCCAGGTCTGTAGTAACGCTTCTAGCACTGCGACGCGGTGCCTCTCAGAAGGCCCTATACTTAACTACTTTATAATTATAAAAATAAAAATAAATCAGATATTATTAATTTTACCATTAATTTCACAAAAGTCTAATTACTGTTTTCGAAGTCAAACTGTAATAAACAAATCAATATTTGTAATATTATTTTTTTAGAACATTGTTCCCCTAATGAAAAGGCTTAACCCTGGAAGAAAAATATAATTTTAAAACAAATATTATACAATTTAATCAGAGCTCTTTAGCCATTTTGGTAATGAGAATGCCAAGCAAAAAAAATAAATATATATTTAACCAGGTAGGCCAGTTGAGAACAAGTTCTCATTTACAACTGCGACCTGGCCAAGATAAAGCAAAGCAGTGCGACACAAACAACAACACAGAGTTACACATGGAATAAACAAGCGTTCAGTCGATAACACAATAGAATAAGTCTATATACAGTGTGTGCAAATGGCGTGAGGAGGTAAGGCAATAAATAGGCCATAGTAGCAAAGTAATTACAATTTAGCAAATTAACACGGGAGTGATTGATGTGCAGATGATGATGTGCAAGTAGAAATACTGGTGTGCAAAAGAGCAGAAAAGTAAATAAAAACAGTATGGGGTGAGGTAGGTAGATTGGATGGGCTATTTACAGATGGGCTATGTACAGCTGCAGCTGGCCTACCTGGTTAAATAAAGGTGGAAAATAGCTGTGCAGCTGCTCAGATAGCTGATGTTTAAAGTTAGTGAGGGAAATAGAAGTCTCCAGCTTCAGCGATTTAAAATTTAAAAAAATCAATTTCTTTTCAATTAAAAATTATTATATATATTTTTTTAATTACCACATTTCCCCCATTTTTGCATTCAGAAATTATTCAGACCCCCTTCACTTTTCCCCCATTTGGTTAAATTAAAGCCTTATTCTAAAATGGATTAAATCGTTTTTTCCCCTCATCAATCTACAGACAATACCCCTTCATGACCGTGGTCATTTTGGGAAAAAAATGTTTGCGAAAAAACATACCTTTTGCTTTGAGACTTGAAATTGACATGATTTGGAAAGGCACACACCTGTCTATATAAGGTCCTACAGTTGACAGTGAATGTCAGAGCAAAACCAAGCCATGAGGTCGAAGGAAATGTCCGTAGAGCTCCATGACAGGATTGTGTCGAGGCACAGATCTGGGGAAGGGTATCAAAACATTTCTGCAGAATGGAAAGTCCCCAAGAACACAGTGGCCTCCATTCTAAAATGAAATAAGTTTGGAACCACCAACACTCTTCCTAGAGCTGGCTGCCCAGCCAAACTGAGCAATCGGGGGAGAAGGGCCTTGGTCAGGGAGGTGACAAAGAACGCGATGGGTCAGTCTGACAGAGCTCCAGAGTTGCTCTGTGGAGATGGGAGAAAGGACTTTCAGACCAGGAGAAACGACATTCTCTGGTCGGCTTGAAAACTAGATTCAACTCTTTGGTCTGAATGCCAAGGGTCACGTCAGGCGTCAGTCAGCCTGTTTACCATCCATATACGGTGAAGCATGGTGGTGGCAGTCATGCTGTGGGGTTGTTTTTCATGTACCGATAGACTAGTCAGGATTGAGGAAAAGATGAATGGAGCAAAGCGCTCAGGACTTCAGACTGGGGTGAAGGTTCACCTTCCAACAGGGTAACGACCCTAAGCACACAGCCAAGACAACGCAGGAGTGGCTTCAGGGCAAGTCTCTGAATGTCCTTGAGTAGCCCAGCCAGAGCCCGGACTTGAACCCGATTGAACATCTCTGGAGAGACCTGAAAATAGCTGTGCAGCGACGCTCCCCATCCAACCTGACAGAGCTTGAGAGGATCTGCAGAGAAGAATGGGAGTTACTCCCCAAATACAGATGTGCCAAGCTTGTAGCCTTATACCCAAGAAGACTCAAGGCTGTAATCACTACCAAAGGTGCTTCAACAAGGTACTGAGTAAAGGGTCTGAATACTTATGTAAATGTGATATTTCAGTTTTTTTATATATATATTTGCTAAAATGTCAACCTGTATTTACTTTGTCATTATGTGGTATTGTGTGTAGATTGGGGGGGGGGGGGGGGGGCAATTTTAATCAATTTTAGAATAAGGTTGTTACATAACAAAATGTGGATAAAGTCAATGGGTCTGAATACTTTACGAATGCACTGTATGGAACCGCTATCAGGTGCACTGTTTACAATGGTGTTTTCCTGCGAATTGCATTTTGGCAAATTTTTGAGAATTATGTTTTATTTTCTGTTATGTTAAGTTGCAGTACCATAATCTACACTGAACAAAAATGTAAAAGAAACATGTAAGGTGTTGGTCCCAAGTTTTAATGAGCTGAAATAAAAGATCCCAAAAATGTTTCATACGTACAAAAGCCTATTCTCAAATTTTGTGCACAAATTTATTATTGTGCTAGGGACAATAACAGGCCACTCTAAAATGTTCAGTTTTGTCACACATCCCAATGCCACAGATTTCTCAATTCTTGAGGGAGCGTGCAATTGGCATGCTGACGGCAGGAATGCCCATCAGAGCTGTTCCCAGATAATTTAATGTTAATTTCTCTACCAAAGCTGCCTTATGGGGCGGGGGCGTATTTCTGTCTGTAATAAAGCCCTTTTGTGGGTAGAGAGTCTGATTGGCTGGGCCTGGCTCCCAAGGGCTGGGCTTGGCTCTCCAGTGGGTGGGCCCATGCCCTCCCAGGCCGACCCATGGCTGCACCCCTGGCCAGCCATGTGAAGGCCGTAGATTAGGGCTTAATGAATTTATTTAAATGTACTGATTTCCTTATGGAACTGTAAGTCAGAAAAATATTTTGAAATTGCATTTTTTAAATATTTTTGTTCAGTATAAATATCAAGCCCATTGCATCTTAAGAGAACACCTTTGTTGATGTCTACAGGCTCTGTGAGGTCATAGCTGTTCATTTTGTAAATGTTCCTAAGGCCTGCTAAAACAACCAACATAACCAGCTCATTCCCCCCCCCCCCCCCCCCCCCCCTCTCTCAGGCATTTCTTATTAAGCCCATAGGAAGGAGATTGTAGGTATGTGTGTCCCAAATGGCACCCCGTAGGGTTCTGAACCGTAGAGCACTATTAAAAACGAATAGGGAGGTATTTGGGACACAGGTCTAGTCTTCTCTGGGTATGTGGCAGGTCTTTTTTTATTTTTTAATACCCTGCTCTGTTCTCTCTCTTGTAGGTAGGGCATTTTTTTTAAATGCCAACAGTCAAGGGTTATTTGTTAGAATCTCCAGGCAGGAGCCGCAGTCCTGAGTAATCTGTATGTTTTCCAGGTTCCGGAGTTGTGATTCTGAATTGGAATCCTGGTGGTGCTGTCACCGTGGCGCTGACCACATGCTATGTTACCCTTTCAGAGGTTTTTTTCTTATCTCTCTGCTGTGATTGGTTCCTAATTTGTTACGAAGCAGCAGCAATCCTCTGTGGCAGGAAGGAATCGTTGAATGTGTAGTTTGTAACCTTTTTTTAGTCCCCCCCCCCCCCCCCCCCACAGGTGGCGCCTCTGTGTTGACTGTTGTGGTTAATCATTCTGGGGCTTTCTGCCATGTGGCTAGAGAGGGGAGGGGTCGCCTGACCTGTGCTGTTCTCAGAGCTCTTTGTGCAATCTTGTCAACTCCTACATGACAGTGACCATAGGAGTTGACAAGACACCGTAAACATATATGTAGGCTATGAGAGTGGGGTTTCCCCAGAAGACCGGCTGGCCCTGGATCCACAATACCTCTGAGTAGGACTGATCTGAAGTTTCTATTTTATTTATTTTTGATCACAGGGAGTAATATTATATGGACGACATGTGGGGACATGATCCTAGATCAGCTCTCCTCTGGGATGCTTTGTGGATACGGGCCCTGAACTCCTGCTCCCCACTGACCTGAAAGGAGAGCCTTCGCTCTCCTGGCCTTCATTGGTACAGCTGCTACGGTATGGTGACTAGGGGGTTTCTGTCCTGGTATGGTGACTAGGGGGTTTCTGCCCTGCTATGGTATGGTGACTCGGGGGTCTCTGCCCTGCTACGGTATGGTGACTCGGGGGTCTCTGCCCTGCTACGGTATGGTGACTCGGGGGTCTCTGCCCTGCTACGGTATGGTGACTCGGGGGTTTCTGTCCTGCTATGGTATGGTGACTCGGGGGTCTCTGCCCTGCTACGGTATGGTGACTAGGGGGTTTCTGTCCTGCTACGGTATGGTGACTAGGGGGTTTCTGTCCTGCTACGGTATGGTGACTAGGGGGTTTCTGTCCTGGTATGGTGACTAGGGGGTTTCTGCCCTGCTATGGTATGGTGACTCGGGGGTCTCTGCCCTGCTACGGTATGGTGACTCGGGGGTCTCTGCCCTGCTACGGTATGGTGACTCGGGGGTTTCTGTCCTGCTATGGTATGGTGACTCGGGGGTCTCTGCCCTGCTACGGTATGGTGACTAGGGGGTTTCTGTCCTGCTACGGTATGGTGACTAGGGGGTTTCTGTCCTGCTACGGTATGGTGACTAGGGGGTTTCTGTCCTGGTATGGTGACTAGGGGGTTTCTGCCCTGCTATGGTATGGTGACTCGGGGGTCTCTGCCCTGCTACGGTATGGTGACTCGGGGGTCTCTGCCCTGCTACGGTATGGTGACTCGGGGGTTTCTGTCCTGCTATGGTATGGTGACTCGGGGGTCTCTGCCCTGCTACGGTATGGCGACTCGGGGGTCTCTGCCCTGCTACGGTATGGTGACTAGGGGGTTTCTGTCCTGGTATGGTAACTAGGGGGTCTCTGCCCTGTTACGGTATGGCGACTCGGGGGTTTCTGCCCTGCTACGGTATGGTGACTAGGGGGTTTCTGTCCTGGTATGGTGACTAGGGGGTTTCTGTCCTGGTATGGTGACTAGGGGGTTTCTGTCCTGGTATGGTGACTAGGGGGTTTCTGTCCTGGTATGGTAACTAGGGGGTTTCTGTCCTGGTATGGTAACTAGGGGGTTTCTGTCCTGGTATGGTAACTAGGGGGTTTCTGTCCTGGTATGGTGACTAGGGGGTTTCTGTCCTGGTATGGTGACTAGGGGGTCTCTGCCCTGCTACGGTATGGTGACTAGGGGGTTTCTGTCCTGGTATGGTGACTAGAGGGTCTCTGCCCTGCTACGGTATGGTGACTAGGGGGTCTCTGTCCTGGTATGGTGACTAGGGGGTTTCTGTCCTGCTACGGTATGGTGACTAGGGGGTCTCTGCCCTGCTACGGTATGGTGACTAGGGGGTTTCTGCCCTGCTACGGTATGGTGACTAGGGGGTCTCTGCCCTGCTACGGTATGGTGACTAGGGGGTTTCTGTCCTGCTACGGTATGGTGACTAGGGGGTTTCTGCCCTGCTACGGTATGGTGACTAGGGGGTCTCTGTCCTGGTATGGTGACTAGGGGGTCTCTGCCCTGCTACGGTATGGTGACTAGGGGGTCTCTGTCCTGGTATGGTGACTAGGGGGTCTCTGCCCTGCTACGGTATGGTGACTAGGGGGTTTCTGTCCTGGTATGGTGACTAGGGGGTCTCTGCCCTGCTACGGTATGGCGACTAGGGGGTTTCTGTCCTGGTATGGTGACTAGGGGGTTTCTGCCCTGCTATGGTATGGTGACTAGGGGGTTTCTGTCCTGGTATGGTGACTAGGGGGTTTCTGCCCTGCTACGGTATGGTGACTAGGGGGTTTCTGCCCTGCTACGGTATGGTGACTAGGGGGTTTCTGTCCTGCTACGGTATGGTGACTAGGGGGTTTCTGCCCTGCTACGGTATGGTGACTAGGGGGTTTCTGCCCTGCTACGGTATGGTGACTAGGGGGTTTCTGCCCTGCTACGGTATGGTGACTAGGGGGTCTCTGTCCTGGTATGGTGACTAGGGGGTCTCTGTCCTGGTATGGTGACTAGGGGGTCTCTGCCCTGCTACGGTATGGTGACTAGGGGGTTTCTGCCCTGCTACGGTATGGTGACTAGGGGGTTTCTGCCCTGCTACGGTATGGTGACTAGGGGGTTTCTGTCCTGCTACGGTATGGTGACTAGGGGGTCTCTGCCCTGCTACGGTATGGTGACTAGGGGGTCTCTGTCCTGGTATGGTGACTAGGGGGTCTCTGCCCTGCTATGGTATGGCGACTAGGGGGTTTCTGTCCTGGTATGGTGACTAGGGGGTTTCTGCCCTGCTATGGTATGGTGACTAGGGGGTTTCTGTCCTGGTATGGTGACTAGGGGGTTTCTGCCCTGCTACGGTATGGTGACTAGGGGGTTTCTGTCCTGCTACGGTATGGTGACTAGGGGGTTTCTGTCCTGCTACGGTATGGTGACTAGGGGGTTTCTGTCCTGCTACGGTATGGTGACTAGGGGGTTTCTGCCCTGCTACGGTATGGTGACTAGGGGGTCTCTGTCCTGGTATGGTGACTAGGGGGTCTCTGCCCTGCTACGGTATGGTGACTAGGGGGTCTCTGTCCTGGTATGGTGACTAGGGGGTCTCTGCCCTGCTACGGTATGGTGACTAGGGGGTCTCTGTCCTGGTATGGTGACTAGGGGGTCTCTGCCCTGCTACGGTATGGCGACTAGGGGGTTTCTGCCCTGCTACGGTATGGTGACTAGGGGGTTTCTGCCCTGCTACGGTATGGTGACTAGGGGGTTTCTGTCCTGCTACGGTATGGTGACTAGGGGGTTTCTGCCCTGCTACGGTATGGTGACTAGGGGGTCTCTGCCCTGCTACGGTATGGTGACTAGGGGGTCTCTGTCCTGGTATGGTGACTAGGGGGTCTCTGCCCTGCTACGGTATGGCGACTAGGGGGTTTCTGTCCTGGTATGGTGACTAGGGGGTTTCTGCCCTGCTATGGTATGGTGACTAGGGGGTTTCTGTCCTGGTATGGTGACTAGGGGGTTTCTGTCCTGCTACGGTATGGTGACTAGGGGGTTTCTGCCCTGCTACGGTATGGTGACTAGGGGGTTTCTGTCCTGGTATGGTGACTAGGGGGTCTCTGCCCTGCTACGGTATGGTAACTAGGGGGTTTCTGTCCTGGTATGGTGACTCGGGGGTCTCTGCCCTGCTACGGTATGGTGACTAGGGGGTTTCTGTCCTGCTACGGTATGGTGACTAGGGGGTTTCTGTCCTGCTACGGTATGCCGACTAGGGGGTTTCTGTCCTGCTACGGTATGGTGTCTGTCTGAGCCGAGAGAGTAGCAGCTTGTCACGTAGTTAGGGCTGACCCCAATTATTTAAGTGTTTGGTCTATAGGCTATGGGTCAACCAAGATTTTTATAGATATACACTACCAGTCAAAAGTTTGGACACACCTACTCATTCAAGGGTTTACTTTATTTTTTACTATTTTCTACGTTGTTGAATAATAATGAAGACAAGCTATGAAATAACACACAGAATCATGTAGTAACCCATTTTTTTTTTTTTTATAAATCAATATACATTTGAGATTCTTCAAGGTAGCCACCCATTGCCTCAACCAGCTTCATGAGGAATGTTTTTCCAACAGTCTTGAAGGAGTTCCCACATATGCTGAGCACTGAGCTGCTTTTCATTCACTCTGCTGTCCAACTCATCCCAAATCATCTCAATTGGTTTGAGGTCGTGGGGTGATTGTGATGCAGCACTCCATCACTCTCCTTATTGGTCAAATAGCCCTGACACAGCCTGGAGGTGTGTTTTGTCATTGTCCTGTTGAAAAACAAATGATAGTCCCACTAAGCGCAAACCAGATGGGATGGCGTGTTGATATGATTGGTTGACGGTAGGTGGGGGCAGTACTTCCTGTATAAACACAAACTCACTGCCTTGTCAACAGCTCTGCACTGCTCCGTGGACTATGAATGACCTGATTTCTGCAGATTCAGTATCACTGTAAATGCTGCCTGGCCAATGCAGATGTCGGATTGACCATGCAGGGCCCATACTCAAAACGCACTTCTCTATCCGGAGTCCGTTCTCTCCCGCCAATTTGTGCACATTCACTGTTTCATAACTTCATTGTGTGAATTGTTTGTGTTTTGATTGTTAGTGTACTTCTCTTCCCCATTTACATACATCACTAGTAGTACGTTTACCACTAATTTCTCATTTACAATGTTTGGTTATAATATTTCTGTTAATGCATTCAATTTACTGTTATTATTCCGCTCTTACTGTTCTCATTGTTGGACTGGACACCGACGTTACACTTGTGAGAAACATTTACCAGTTTTCTCAATTCAATTTTAGTCCTTTTTGTTTGGAGCGCTCCTGTCAGTGTTGAGTAAGAACGAGCACCTGATTACCCCCAAGTATATAGGCTACCTGGTCTGCACACACATGTAGGCATAAATGTGCTCATTTTGGGGATCTGATAGTATTTCTGATTGGCTTAACTCACCACCACTAATGAGCTGTGGAGCTTCTCAAAGTACATTTTGTCTTCACCTCAAACAGCAAGCTAACTGAATCTGTTTTTACATCCATTGAGAATGACAATCGTTCCTCAATGTATTTAAAAAAAATCTTTGGTGCAGGAGCTCCACGATACTGTTGAGAAAATATTCTATAAGAGGAACAGGACATCACGCAGGATAAAATCTGATGTGGCGGTACTCCGCTCCGATAAGCTCCTGCCCAAGTCAACCACTGCTTCTTAGACCTTGCACAAATAGCCTACAGTTGTCTGTCCCGAGCTCACTGGCACAGGAAACTCTGTTGGCCCATAATATTTTATACAAAGTTTATTTGTTGTCTTTTATGTAGGCTATCCTTACATTAGTTGGTGACAGAATTTACTTTTTCGGATTATAATTTTCATTTGTATTTGGTTAGAATTTTGGTTAACCACACGACAATGATTTTGAGATATGAAGACATTATAAATTAAATTAAACTGTTCCTCAAATGTGCATTTTTAAAAACCATAACTGTCATGCAGATCGGTTGAAATTGTGCGATATAAATTGGTGTTCCATATGGCAAAGGTTGCCGACTCGTTGCGTAGCCTATTACCGGCGACTTCAGGAGAGTAATGGCAGAATCTGCGAAAGACAGCAGGAGCGGGAGGAGGATGCTTGAGTCAGGTTAAGATCTTCTGGTTATCTAGATATGTCTCCCTCTTGAGTCATTGGTGTCTTATGTCATCAAACAGTAAGCTTAAAGCATCAGACGAGCTCAATAGTTGATTTTATTAAAACCCATAGGGAGTCTATATATAAATGGAAAATAGGCACACTTTTTTTTTTTTTGACCGGTTTGTCAAAAGAACAGACTAATTTCGGGCCAACTAAGATTTTTATTTTTTTTCGGGGACAGCCCAACAAACAGTTTACCATTTGTGCGTTCTTGTCAACTCTAATGATAATGCCAAACAGATCTTGGGCCAACAGATTTGTCTCTCCGGAGACCACAACTACAGGCAGTGAGCCTCAGGGGAGCTCTACTGACCTGAAAGGAAAGACTTCGCCTGGCACTGCTCATACTGTATGAGGAGAGCTAGGAGGAAAGGTGCCAACCCTGAGTCATATAACTGGGCCAGCCAAGAGTCTTTGGGCCTGTGTCCCAAATGGCACACCCTATTCACTACATTGTGTTTTTTTTTGACCAGAGCCTGTAGAGAATATCTGATTTGGAATGTTCCAGCCTCAAAAGCCAGTGGCGGAACATTCCAAATCATGACCAGCTTTTTAGCAGCCTGTCAGGAGCCGTATAGCGACAAAATACATATTTCACTTGAGGGTCTGCCCAAATGGCACCCTTTCCCCTATATAATCATCCGGTTCTGGTCAGTACTATATAATCGTCCGGTTCTGGTCAGTACTATATAATCGTCCGGTTCTGGTCAGTACTATATAATCGTCCGGTTCTGGTCAGTACTATATAATCGTCCGGTTCTGGTCAGTACTATATAATCGTCCGGTTCTGGTCAGTACTATATAATCGTCCGGTTCTGGTCAGTACTATATAATCGTCCGGTTCTGGTCAGTACTATATAATCGTCCGGTTCTGGTCAGTACTATATAATCGTCCGGTTCTGGTCAGTACTATATAATCGTCCGGTTCTGGTCAGTACTATATAATCGTCCGGTTCTGGTCAGTACTATATAATCGTCCGGTTCTGGTCAGTACTATATAATCGTCCGGTTCTGGTCAGTACTATATAGAGCAACCGGTTTGACTTGGCAATGTGACACTTTTTTTTTTACTGAGTTATAGTTCATATAAGGAAATTAATCTCTTTTAAAATTATATTAATTAAGACCTAATCTATGGAATTCACATGACTGGGAATAAAGATGTGCTACTGTTGGTCACAGATACAGTACCTTTTTTTTAAAGATAGGGGGCGTGGATCAGGAAACCAGTCAGTATCTGGTGTGACCACCATTTAGCCTCATGAAAACCAGTCAGTATCTGGTGTGACCACCATTTACCTCATGAAAACCAGTCCATATCTGGTGTGACCACCATTTAGCCTCAGGCAGCGTGACCCATCTCCTTCACATAGAGTTGACCAGGATGTTGATTGTGGAATTGTGTCCCACTCTTCAATGGCTGTGCGAAGTTACGGGACCTGGAACACGCCGTCATACACTCCTACCCTAACCAATTAGTCGAAACGACCATGTTGTGTTCATGTCTGTGTACCAGTTGACTTTGTCTGTACACAGCAAACACACACACACACACACACACACACACACACACACACACACACACACACACACACACACACACACAGAGCAGTCTGTTTCATAATGAGCAGGTTGTGTGTGTGTTGGTGCTTCATAATACCAATGTTCTGCCTGATTGCATGCCTCATTCTGCCTACCCTACCATGTCCTGTCTTTGACAAACCTACTAGCTGCCTGCTACCCTGCCCTGTCCTGTGTTGACCAACCTCTAGCTGCCCTGCTCTGTCATTGACCAACCTCTAGCTGCCCTGTCCTGTGATGCCCAACCTCTAGCTGCCCTATCCTGTGTTGCCCAACCTCTAGCTGCCCTGTCCTGTGATGCCCAACCTACTAGCTGCCTGCTACCCTGCCCTGTCCTGTGTTGACCAACCTCTAGCTGCCCTGCTCTGTCATTGACCAACCTCTAGCTGCCCTGCTCTGTCATTGACCAACCTCTAGCTGCCCTGTCCTGTGATGCCCAACCTCTAGCTGCCCTGTCCTGTGATGCCCAACCTCTAGCTGCCCTGTCCTGTGATGCCCAACCTCTAGCTGCCCTGCTCTGTCATTGACCAACCTCTAGCTGCCCTGCTCTGTCATTGACCAACCTCTAGCTGCCTTGCTCTGTCATTGACCAACCTCTAGCTGCCCTGCTCTGTCATTGACCAACCTCTAGCTGCCCTGCTCTGTCATTGACCAACCTCTAGCTGCCCTGCTCTGTCATTGACCAACCTCTAGCTGCCCTGCTCTGTCATTGACCAACCTCTAGCTGCCCTGCTCTGTCATTGACCAACCTCTAGCTGCCCTATCCTGTGTTGCCCAACCTCTAGCTGCCCTGTCCTGTGATGCCCAACCTCTAGCTGCCCTGCTCTGTCATTGACCAACCTCTAGCTGCCCTGCTCTGTCATTGACCAACCTCTAGCTGCCCTGTCCTGTGATGCCCAACCTCTAGCTGCCCTGCTCTGTCATTGACCAACCTCTTGCTGCCCTGTCCTGTGTTGCCCAACCTCTAGCTGCCCTGTCCTGTGTTGCCCAACCTCTAGCTGCCCTGTCCTGTGATGGCCAACCTCTAGCTGCCCTGCTCTGTCATTGACCAACCTCTTGCTGCCCTGCTCTGTCATTGACCAACCTCTAGCTTCCCTGTCCTGGACCAACCTCTAGCTGCCCTGCTCTGTCATTGACCAACCTCTTGCTGCCCTGTCCTGGACAAACCTCTAGCTGCCCTGCTCTGTCATTGACCAACCTCTAGCTTCCCTGTCCTGGACAAACCTCTAGCTGCCCTGCTCTGTCATTGACCAACCTCTTGCTGCCCTGTCCTGTGTTGCCCAACCTCTAGCTGCCCTGTCCTGTGATGGCCAACCTCTAGCTGCCCTGTCCTGTGATGGCCAACCTCTAGCTGCCCTGCTCTGTCATTGACCAACCTCTTGCTGCCCTGCTCTGTCATTGACCAACCTCTAGCTTCCCTGTCCTGGACAAACCTCTAGCTGCCCTGCTACCCTGTCCTTGACCAACCTCTAGCTTCCCTGTCCTGGACAAACCTCTAGCTGCCTGCTACCCTGTCCTTGACCAACCTCTAGCTGCCTCCACTAGTCTACTGCCAAACCCTCATTGTAACCTGCCATGAATAGGATACCACTAGTACCAGATTACCTTATTTATATATCAACCTGATAAAGTTGACTGAATGAGAAAGAACACGTCATTCACAGCAATGACCTGGGGAGGCCTATCAGTGGATGAATTCCATCCAAAATGGAGAGGACGTGATAAGGATTTAGCGTGATTGTGTCTATTTCTATTTAAACATGAGCTATATCCTTTTTCAGAATCATGTCCTACGTTTTCTTTTTAAGAAGAGGAGAGAGTGCAGAGGGAAGACTTTTATATTTCAGACGATCAAACGTACTGCCAGGTTCCAGTACGGTCTAATGAAGGAACCTTGGCTATTGTAGTGGAAACTGTCAAGACAGCAGAAAACAGGACCGTGATGTCAGGCTGTTTCCGATGTGAGTGTTACTGTAGAGTTGGTCTGAGTAGATTTACTGGCTATTAATCAATTTAAGCGCTATTCTTTGCTTCTTTCTAAAAAAAAACACCGGAGAGGGAAGTCAGTGGGAAAAGGACTTAAGGCTGTGTTTACATACAGCCCAATTATGTGCAAAAAAAATAGCTGATCCGATTGGTCAAAAGACAGATTTGCAGGATAAGATCAGGGGCCTTTTGGATCTTCCCCACCAATGCGGTTTCAGGAGACGGGACGTGAGGAATCAGGAAAAACAGAGCCTTAGACTGGAATGACTTAGTGTAGAGTTTCTCTGAGATGAAGACGGGGGGGGGGATCTCATTTTTGTTTTGTCTTTATGGGGTATTGTGTGTTGATTGAGGTGGAGGGGACTATTTAATACATTTTAGATCAAGGCTGTAACAAAATGTGGGATAAGTCAAGGTCTGAATACTTTCCCGACGCACTGCATACAGTACCAGAGAAGTGGAGCATTTTTATTTGTTGTGCTAGAATTTCTTCACGATCTTCATTTCAAAGGAAGGTTGCATCTCTACCTAGTACTGTATCATGGTGATGGAGATCCACAACTCCCGAACAGCAAGTCCCTGTACCTCTCCCCTCTTCACCCAACTGAGATCCAAAACTCCCGAACAGCAAGTCCCTGTACCTCTCCCCTCTTCACCCAACTGAGATCCAAAACTCCCGAACAGCAAGTCCCTGTACCTCTCCCCTCTTCACCCAACTGAGATCCAAAACTCCCGAACAGCAAGTCCCTGTACCTCTCCCCTCTTCACCCAACTGAGATCCACAACTCCCGAACAGCAAGTCCCTGTACCTCTCCCCTCTTCCCCCAACTGAGATCCAAAACTCCCGAACAGCAAGTCCCTGTACCTCTCCCCTCTTCACCCAACTGAGATCCAAAACTCCCGAACTGTACCTCTCCCCTCTGCGCCCAACTGAGATCCAAAACTCCCGAACAGCAAGTCCCTGTACCTCTCCCCTCTGCACCCAACTGAGATCCAAAACTCCCGAACTGTACCTCTCCCCTCTTCACCCAACTGAGATCCAAAACTCCCTGCTGCTGCTCTTTCCCCCGGCCCTGTGTGGTAGTCAAGGCAACAGCAAACTCACATCCTCCTATGACCCTCCCTCTCCTTGGGTCCCTCTGTTTTTACCGTCTCAAATGTTGTAGTGGCAATCCTCTGCTGTAACTGGACTGCAGTTTAAATATCAATGCAACTCGATGCAGAGATAATAAATGATAAAACATTTGTTTTATAGTGCCTTTCTAGAACACCTGGACAATACCACAAGAAACACACATCACCCTGTAAATGGACACACCTTAAAGGGCTTTAAAATATATATTTATTTTGTAAAGTCTCAGCAAAATAGGCCTACTTTTTTCCTCCGTTCGCCGTTTGCTTTCTGTGGTCGATCGTACTGTTTCTGTGAGGTAGTAACATCACAACTTTTGGTAATATTAGCACGTCCTGAGCAAAGTTGGGTTCAAATACTACTCAATACTTTCAGCGTTTTGTTGTCGCCTGCCTTGACTTCCAGATGGGCGTGGTTTGTGCTCTGAAGACTGTTCTATTGGATCCGTGGTGCCAGACGAGCTCATTCTTGTCCAGATAAAGTATTTGAAATGAGTGAGTAGTATTGGAGCTAGGGCTGTCCCTAGATCCAATAGTCACACCCTGAGTTAAAAATAATAATTTGAAAAAGCAAATATATGCACTGAGCGTTGTCTTTATGCAATAAGCATACTGTTTGATGACATAATTAAGACACACAAATGAATGTGTGCGTGCCAGTTAGGATTTTCATATGCACTTTTTTTTTATTGAACAGCTTTGTTGACATTACTTTTGTTCTATGGCCAACTAGGTAAAAGAAGTTTAAATGAAGACAACAAATAAAAACATTGCAGGTAGAAAATATCCTGTAAGTTACATTGGCTACGCATGGAGGATTGTTCATGTTTATCAAACTTGTCTCAACTGGGTCCGGCCTTGCAACATTGTCTCAACTGGGTCCGGCCTTGCAACATTGTCTCAACTGGGTCCGGCCTTGCAACATTGTCTCAACTATTCGGGTCCCTCAGTGTTTCCCATGCCAGTGAGCTCCGGACAGACACAGCTGTTCCCTCAGTGTTTCCCATGCCAGTGAGCTCTGGACAGACACAGCTGGTCCCTCAGTGTTTCCCATGCCAGTCCGGTGAGCTCCGGACAGACGCAGCTGGTCCCTCAGTGTTTCCCATGCCAGTCCGGTGAGCTCCGGACAGACACAGCTGTTCCCTCAGTGTTTCCCATGCCAGTGAGCTCCGGACAGACACAGCTGTTCCCTCAGTGTTTCCCATGCCAGTGAGCTCTGGACAGACACAGCTGGTCCCTCAGTGTTTCCCATGCCAGTCCGGTGAGCTCCGGACAGACGCAGCTGGTCCCTCAGTGTTTCCCATGCCAGTGAGCTCTGGACAGACACAGCTGGTCCCTCAGTGTTTCCCATGCCAGTCCGGTGAGCTCCGGACAGACACAGCTGGTCCCTCAGTGTTTCCCATGCCTGTGAGCTCCGGACAGACACAGCTGGTCCCTCAGTGTTTCCCATGCCTGTGAGCTCCGGACAGACACAGCTGGTCCCTCAGTGTTTCCCATGCCAGTGAGCTCCGGACAGACACAGCTGTATTTCCGCAAGGGATAAGAAGAAATCTGGTATTTTATAACGTTTCCACTGGATCAGAGCTTTTACATTTCTCTCCCAAAAAGGCTCAGTGGTTATCAAAGGGAGGAACTATTGTAATTCTCAATGGTTGTAAAAAAAAAAATTGTTTTTAAAAATTTAAACTCCGCAGCTCATTAGTAGTGTTGAGTTAAGACGTTCATAAATAGACACATTAATATATTTTATTTGCAGGCCAGGTAGCCTAAGCCTACTACGTAATCTGGTGCATGTCCTTACTCCACATAAGCACTCCAAACAAAAGACATTGAATAAATTGACTTAACTTGTAAATGTAATTTTTAAATGAACCAAAAACCTTTTTTCTCACAAGTGTAGCATAGGTTGTGAGCTCTGCAAACAACGTGTCCACTCTCTCAATGGGAACAGGAAATGACTGTCATAATGTGTCCACTCTCTCAATGGGAACAGGAAATGACTGTCCTAACAACGTGTCCACTCTGTCAATGGGAACAGGAAATGACTGTCATAACGTGTCCACTCTGTCAATGGGAACAGGAAATGACTGTCATAATATACAAAAGTATGTGGACACCCCTTCAAATTAGTGGATTCAGCTTACTCAGCCACACCCGTTGCTGACGGGTATATAACATCGAGCACACAGCCATGCACTCTCCATCGACAAATATTGGCAGTAGAATGACCCGTACTGAAGAGCTCAGTGACTTTCAACATGGCACCGTCATAGGAAAGTCAGTCCGTCAAATTTCTGCCCTGCTAGATCTTCCCCGGTCAACTGTAAGTGCTGTTATTGTGAAGTGGAAACATCTAGGAGTAACAGCAGCTCAGCCGTGAAGTGGTAGGCCACACAAGCTCACAGAAGGAGACCGCTGAGTGCTGAAGTGCGTAGCGTGGTAAGATCATCTGTCCAGTTTCAACACTACTGAGTTCCAAACTGCCTCAAAGCAACGTTCACATCAGACCGAGTAGCGCAGAGGTCTGAGGCACTGCATTGCAGTGCTAGAGTTGTCATTTACAGACCCGAGTTCGATCCCAGGCTGTACCACAACTGGACGTGATCGGGAGTCACATAGGGCGGCACACAATTGGCCCAGCGTCGTCCGGGTTAGAGGATGGTTTGGCGGGGATAGGCAGTCCATTGTAAATAACAATTTCTACATAACTGACTTAACTAGTTAAATAACGTTAAAAAAACTGTCCGTTGGGAGCTTCAAGAAATGGGTTTCCATGGCTGAGTAGCCACACACAAGCCAAAGATCACCATGCAAAATGCCAAGCATTGACTGTAGGGGTGTAAAGCTCGTCGCTATTGGACTCTGGAGCAGTGAATACGTGTTCTCTGGAGTGATGAATCACGCTTCACCATCTGGCAGTTCAACGGATGAATCTGGGTTTGGAGGATACCAGGGGAACGCTACCTGCCCCAATGCACAGTGCCAACTGTAAAGTTTTGTGGAGGAGGATTAATGGTCTGGGGCTGTTTTTCATGGTTCGGGCCCCTTAGTTCCAGTGAAGGGACATTCTAGACCAGGGGTGTCAAACTCATTTCGCATCGTGGGCCACATACGGCCTAGGGAGATGTCAAGTGGGCCGGACCATTAAAATTATACCATACTCTGCTATAAATAACCAAAATATCATGTCTTTCCTTTGTTTTGGTGTAAAGAAGCACAAGAACATTAGGAAAATATTGAAATTTAATGAACTATCCAGACCTCTGGACCGGATGAAATTTACAGTGCGAACAACCACCTCCATGACGTGGTCCATTTTCAGCGACTTGCAACACAATGCCTCCTGGTGCAAAATACAGTGAAATGTCCAGAAACGATCTCCTCCATTAAGGGCTTGTACTTTGTCTTTGAACTTTGTCGCGACACCTGCTTTCTTTCCGACCATGGATGGCGCGCCGTCTGTAGCCAGGCTGACAGCGCGGGACCAGTCCACTCCAACTCTGTCCAATGCAGCAACGACAGAGCCGAAAATGTCCTCGGCTGTCTTTTATTTATTTTATTTATTTTACCGTTATTTTACCAGGTAAGTTGACTGAGAACACGTTCTCATTTGCAGCAACGACCTGGGGAATAGTTACAGGGGAGAGGAGGGGGATGAATGAGCCAATTGTAAACTTGTGGTGTCCATCATTGGCACCAACTCAAGAAACTCTTCAGTAACAGTCAATGTCTCATCAACTCCTCGAATAAATATGGCCAGTTGGGCCACGTCTGTGATGTCAGTGCTCTCGTCAATTGCCACGGAAAATGCAATAAATGACTTGACTCTCTGTTTCAATTGACTGTCTAAATCTGCCGATAGTCCTGAAATCCTCTCTGCTATAGTATTCCTCGTCAGGCTAATATTGGCAAAAGCTTGTCGCTTCTCGGGACATACAAGTTCAGCCGCCTTCATCATGCATCGTTTAACAAAGTCACCGTCGGAATACGGCTTCGATGCTAATGCTATTTCGCTAGCAATTAGGTAGCTGGCTTTTACCGCTGCTTCACTGACTTCTCGACTCTGGATTAAAGTTGACTGCTGTTTCCTCAGACCCGCCAGCAATTCGTTAATCTTATCTCTTCTCAGTTGTCCTTGCAAGCCGTCATATTTTTCGCTGTGATGAGTCTCGTAGTGGCGTCGAATATTATATTCCTTCAATACCGAAACTTGTTGCAAACACACCAAGCACGAAGGTTTTCCGTGCATCTCTGTAAATAAATAGGACGTGGTCCATTTTTCTTTGAAAATTCTACACTCCTTATCTACTTTTCTCCGTTTGGATAACGACATTTTGGCTAATGAGGGTGTAGCGGAGAGGTAGAGACCAAGGTATTAACAACGTCGTAACAAGCAGCAGATGGCGCATTGATACCGTCTGCTGTTTTCAGTCTGTCTCAGTGATGCGGCTTGTCTTCTACTCTGATGGAAAGAGTGCGCCCCTTAGCGGATAATCCATGAATTGCAGCGAATTAAAAATATTAATTCCATGTCTTTTATGCATTTTTTCCACTTTCAAATTATCCTGCGGGCCTGATCGAACCTCCTTGGGGGCCGGTTCCGGCCCACGGACCGTATGTTTGACACCCCTGTTCTAGACGATACTGTGCTTCCAACTTTGTGGCAGCAGTTTGGGGAAGGCCCTTTTCTGTTTCAGCATGACAATACCCCCGAGAACAAAGTGAGGTCCTTACAGAAATGGTTTGTTGAGATCGGTGTGGAAGAACTTGACTGGCCTGCGCAGATCCCTGACCGCAACCCCCATCCAACACCTTTCAGGATGAATTGGAACGCCAACTGCGAGCCAGGCCTAATCGCCCAACATCAGTGCCCGACCTCACTAATGCTCTTGTGGCTGAATGGAAGCAAGTCCCATTAGCAATGTTCCAACATCTAGTGGAAAGCCTTCCCAGAAGAGTGGAGGCTGTTATAGCAGCAATGTTCCAACATCTAGTGGAAAGCCTTCCCAGAAGAGTGGGGGCTGTTATAGCAGCAATGTTCCAACATCTAGTGGAAAGCCTTCCCAGAAGAGTGGAGGCTGTTATAGCAGCAAAGGGGGGGACCAACTCCATATTAATGACTTCCCAGAAGAGTGGAGGCTGTTATAGCAGCAAAGGGGGGGACCAACTCCATATTAATGTCCATGATTTTGGAACAAGATGTACGACGTGCAGGTGTCTTCATATTTAGTCTTGTTGTCACGTTCCTGACCTCTTTTCTGTTGTTTTGTATGTGTTTAGTTGGTCAGGGCGTGAGTTGGGGTGGGTAGTCTATGTTATGTGTTTTCTATGATGGGTTAATGTGTGGCCTGGTATGGTTCTCAATTAGAGGGAGGTGTTTGACGTTTCCTCTGATTGAGAACCATATTAAGGTAGGTTGTTCTTACTGTTTGTTTGTGGGTGATTGTTCCTGTGTCTGTGTATACCACATGGGACTGTTTCGTTTGTTTGTTCGTTTTAGGTAGTCTGTTCCTGTTCGTGCGTTCTTCGTCTATGTAAGTTCGTTTGTTTCAGGTCTGTTGACTTCGTTTATTGTTTTGTAGTTTGTTCTAGTGTTTTGTCAGTGTTTCGTCTTTCATTAAATAAATTAGTATGTATTCATCACCCGCTGCGCCTTGGTCCGTTCATTCACCACAAGACGAACGTTACACTTTTAGTGTATATAGAATGCATTAACAGAAATTAACTTAAACAGATTATAAATGGTAATAAAAGGTACAAGTACTAGTGATATACACAGAACAAAAATATAAACGCAAAATGTAATTATAAAGAATTTACTGAGTTAGTTTGTATAAAGAAATTAGGCCCTAATCTATGGATATCACATGACTGGGAATACAGATAAGCATCTATTGGTCACAGATACCATTAAAAATAAAGGTAGGGGTGTGGATCAGAAAACCAGTCAGTATCTGCTGTGACCACCATTTAGCCTCATGCAGCGCGACACATCTCCTTCACATAGAGTTGATCAGGCTGTTGATTGTGGCCTGTGGAATGTTGTCCCACCTCCTCTTCAATGGCTGTGCCAAGTTGCTGGATATTGGTGGGAACTGGAACACGCTGTCGTATACGTTGATCCAGAGCATCCCAAACATGCTCAATGAGTGACATGTCTGGTGAGTATGCAGACCATGGAAGAACTGGGACATTTTCAGCTTCCAGGAATTCTGACCAGATCCTTGCCACATGGAGCCGTGCATTATCCTGCTGAAACATGAGGTGATGGCGGTGAATGAATGGCAGGACAATGAGCCTCTTGGATCTCGTCACGATATCTCTGTGCATTCAATTTGCCATCGATAAAATGCAATTTTATTGTCTGTAGCTTATGCCTGCCCATACCGTAACCCCACCACCACCACCACCACCATTGAGCACAACGTTAACATCGGCAAGCCGCTCGTCCACACAATGCCATACACGCTGCCTCCTATCTGCCCGGTACAGTTGAAACCGCGATTCATCCGTGAAGAGCACACTGCTCCAGCGTGCCAGTGTCCATCGACGTGAGCAATTGCCCTCTGAAGTCGGTTACAACACCTAGCTGCAGTCAGGTCAAGAACCTGGTGAGGACGAGCATGCGGATGATCCAGCAGGTGAATGAGCCGGATGTTGAGGTCCAGGGTTGGCGTGGTTACACGTAGTCTGCGGTTGAGACCTCTGTGGTGTTGTAAAAACTGCACATTGAGTTGCCTTTTTATTGTCCCCAGCACAAGGTGCACCTGTGTAATGGCCATGCTTTTTTAAAATCAGCTTCTTGATATGCCACACCTGTCAGGTGGATGGACTGTCTTGGCAAAGTAGAAATGCTCCCTAACACAGGGATGTAAACAAATTTGTACATACAATTTGAGAAATAAGCTTTTGGTGCGTATGAAAAATTCCTGGGGTCTTTTATTTCAGTTCAGGAAACATGGGACCAACACTTTACATGTTGCGTTTATTTTTGTACAGTATATTTTTGTTCGGTGTTGATATAGATGGCTATAAAGGAGCTGCTGAGAGAGCGCAATACACACACACAGCCTAGTTTACAAATAGCTGTTGGAGCGAAGACCGACAGTGGTAGGGATAAGAGAACTGCCAAAATCTATCTACCAGTTAATGCCAATGCAAGAATGGGTATGTAAACCAGGTATTTAAGTTTTAAAGTATTTTGAATATTTGCAATGCGTAATTCGGTTATCATAGAATAGACTACGTTGACGATCAGACTTTTCCTCAAGACTTTTTTTTTTGTGTCCTTAAAGTCATGAAGTTATGGTAGCAGATTTTTGAAATTCTACTGCTTTTCAAAAAAGTATTCACACCCCTTGTCGTCAACATTTTGTTACTAAGTGGGAGTAAAATGGATTTTTTTTTAAATAAAAAAATTTGCATCAACAATCTACATTAAACTCCACGGTTGTGAAGAAAAATATAACAATCAAAAAATCAAGATTGTTCTAAGTATTCAACCTCCGTCAATACATGTTGAAATCAGCTTTGGCAGCGAGTATTTCTGGGTAAATCTCTCTAAGAGCTTTCCACCTCTATTATTCTTTTCATAGTTCTTAATTGGTTATTGATCAATGGTAGACAACCACTTTCAGATCTTATTACCATGGCAACATGTCAGAAACTTGGAACTCGTGAACATTCACTGTCTTCTTGGTAATCAACTCCAGTGTACATGTGACCTTCGGTAGTAGCTTATTGTTCTGCTGAAAGGTAACTTCATCTCCCAGTGTCTGGTGGGTAACAGGCAATCTGGTTTTCCTCTAGGATTTTACCTATGCTGTTTTAATATTTTACTAACAAATGCATAAGAATTGGCGGGAGAGAGCGCATTCTGAAGAGACGTGCATTGTGCATCTAAACCACTTTCTCTTTGTCTGGTCTCATTACCACATAGTGAAGGGTTATATGGTTTCATTGTCTGGTCTCTCATTACCACATAGTGAAGTGTCTGGTCTCTCATTACCGCTTAGTGAAGTGTCTGGTCTCTCATTACCACACAGTGAAGTGTCTGGTCTCTCATTACCGCTTAGTGAAGCGTCTGGTCTCTCATTACCACACAGTGAAGTGTCTGGTCTCATTACCACACAGTGAAGTGTCTGGTCTCTCATTACCACACAGTGAAGTGTCTGGTCTCTCATTACCACACAGTGAAGTGTCTGGTCTCATTACCACACAGTGAAGGGTCTGGTCTCTCATTACCACACAGTGAAGTGTCTGGTCTCTCATTAGCGCTTAGTGAAGCGTCTGGTCTCTCATTACCACACAGTGAAGCGTCTGGTCTCTCATTACCACACAGTGAAGCGTCTGGTCTCATTACCACACAGTGAAGTGTCTGGTCTCTCATTACCACACAGTGAAGGGTCTGGTCTCTCATTACCACACAGTGAAGGGTCTGGTCTCTCATTACCACACAGTGAAGGGTCTGGTCTCTCATTACCACACAGTGAAGGGTCTGGTCTCTCATTACCACACAGTGAAGGGTCTGGTCTCTCATTACCACACAGTGAAGGGTCTGGTCTCTCATTACCACACAGTGAAGGGTCTGGTCTCTCATTACCACACAGTGAAGGGTCTGGTCTCTCATTACCACACAGTGAAGGGTCTGGTCTCTCATGACCACACAGGGTCTGGTCTCTCATGACCACACAGGGTCTGGTCTCTCATGACCACACAGGGTCTGGTCTCTCATGACCACACAGGGTCTGGTCTCTCATGACCACACAGGGTCTGGTCTCTCATGACCACACAGGGTCTGGTCTCTCATGACCACACAGGGTCTGGTCTCTCATGACCACACAGGGTCTGGTCTCTCATGACCACACAGGGTCTGGTCTCTCATGACCACACAGGGTCTGGTCTCTCATGACCACACAGGGTCTGGTCTCTCATGACCACACAGGGTCTGGTCTCATGACCACACAGGGTCTGGTCTCTCATGACCACACAGGGTCTGGTCTCTCATGACCACACAGGGTCTGGTCTCATGACCACACAGTGTCTGGTCTCTCATGACCACACAGTGTCTGGTCTCTCATGACCACACAGTGTCTGGTCTCTCATGACCACACAGTGTCTGGTCTCTCATGACCACACAGTGTCTGGTCTCTCATGACCACTTAGTGAAGTGTCTGGTCTCTCATGACCACTTAGTGAAGTGTTTACAGGGTGTTATTGTCTGGTCTCCTCTACTTCACCAGAGTCAGAGGATGCTCAAGGATACCATTTTTATCCTCAACATCCGGTATGAAGGGAGTTACAGGTTGTTTCGCGAGCCTGTGCTAACTAGTGTTAGCATGCTATTAGATACTATAGACTAACACTTACCATAGACGTCCAGGCATTGCGCTAACGCTATTTAGCAGCTTCCTTCAAACTACACAGACATATAAATGGTATCCACCTGTTCATCTGAGTCTGGGGAAGTAGATAATTGGCTTCGTTGACAAAACCCCAAAGTATCCCTTTAATAGTTTATTGTTCCTATTGGGCTGATGGGATGGGATCTGGCATGTTTATTGGGCTGATGGGATCTGGCATGTTTATTGGGCTGATGGGATCTGGCATGTTTATTGGGCTGATGGGATCTGGCATGTTTATTGGGCTGATTGGGATCTGGCATGTTTATTGGGCTGATGGGATCTGGCATGTTTATTGGGCTGATGGGATCTGGCATGTTTATTGGGCTGATGGGATCTGGCATGTTTATTGGGCTGATGGGATGGGATCTGGCATGTTTATTGGGCTGATGGGACGGGATCTGGCATGTTTATTGGGCTGATGGGACGGGATCTGGCATGTTTTATTGGGCTGATGGGACGGGATCTGGCATGTTTATTGGGCTGATGGGACGGGATCTGGCATGTTTATTGGGCTGATGGGACGGGATCTGGCATGTTTATTGGGCTGATGGGACGGGGTCTGGCATGTTTATTGGGCTGATGGGACGGGGTCTGGCATGTTGTCATTAGAGGTCTACTGATTTTCCGATACCGATGTATTGGAGGACCAAAAAAAGCCGATACCGATTTAATTAATTTAATTTTTTGTAAAAAAAATAAAGTAGATATAAATATATATATATATATATATATATATATACACACACACACACACACAACAATATTGAATGAACAATGTAAAATTTTTTTTTAAACTTAATATAATACATCAATTTAGTCTCAAATAAATAATGGAACATGTTGAATTTGGTTTAAATAATGCAAAAACAAAGTGTTGGAGAAGAAAGTAAAAGTGCAATATGTGCCATGTAAAAAAGCTAACGTTTAAGTTCCTTGCTCAGAACATGAGAACATATGAAAGCTGGTGGTTCCTTTTTAACAGGAGTCTTCAATATTCCCAGGTAAGAAGTTTTAGGTTGTAGTTAATATAGATATTTTAGGACTATTTCTCTCTATACGATTTGTATTTCATAGACCTTTGACTATTGGATGTTAGCTATAGTATTGCCAGCCTAATCTCGAGAGTTGATAGGTTTGAAGTCATAAACAGCGCTGGGCTTCAAGCATTGCTAAGAGCTGCTGGCAAATGCAGGAAAGTGCTGTTTGAATGAATGCTTACGAGCCTGCTGCTGCCTACCACCGCTCAGTCAGACTGCTCTATCAAATCATAGACTTAAATATAATAAACAAACAGAAATACGAGCATCTGGTCATTAAGGTTAAAACCGGACACTATAATTTCGTGAACAAAACATTTATTCTTTCAGTGAAATACGGAACCGTTGCATATTTTATCGAACGGGTGGCAACGTTGACTAAATATTGCTGTTACTTTGCACAATCTTCAATGTTATGGCATAATTATGTAAAATTCTGGCACATGAATTACGTTCTTTGTAAGGAAGAAATGATTTTCACATAGTTCGCAACGAGCCGGACGGCCCAAACTGCTGCATATACCCTGACTCTGCTTGCACTAGAGAAGTGACACCATTTCCCTAGTTAATATTTCCTGTTAACATGAATTTCTTTTACTAAATATGCAGGTTTAAAAAAATATACATGTGTATTGATTTTAAGAAAGGCATTGATGTTTCTGGTTAGGTACATTTGTGCAAAGACTGTTTTTTTTTCGTGAATGTGCTTTTGTTAAATCAAAAATGGCGATTACCGATTCTTATGAAGACTAGAGGTCGACCGATTTTAAAAGTTGTCATATGATGTTACAGATATAAACTCAGTAGAAACAGCTGTTAGGGCACCTTATTCTCCTCCTCTGCAATAGTTGTTAGGGCACCTTATCCTCCTCCTCAGTAACAGCTGCTGGGGCACCTTATCCTCCTCCTCAGTAACAGCTGCTGAGGCACCTTATCCTCCTCCTCAGTAACAGCTGCTGGGGCACCTTATCCTCCTCCTCAGTAACAGCTGCTGGGGCACCTTATCCTCCTCCTCAGTAACAGCTGCTGGGGCACCTTATCCTCCTCCTCAGTAACAGCTGCTGGGGCACCTTATCCTCCTCCTCAGTAACAGCTGCTGGGGCACCTTATCCTCCTCCTCAGTAACAGCTGCTGGGGCACCTTATCCTCCTCCTCAGTAACAGCTGCTGGGGCACCTTATCCTCCTCCTCAGTAACAGCTGCTGGGGCACCTTATCCTCCTCCTCAGTAACAGCTGCTAGGGCACCTTATCCTTCTCCTCAGTAACAGCTGCTGGGGCACCTTATCCTCCTCCTCGGAACACACGAGAACACGCCACACGGCTCGGCTTTACCTCGGAACACACGAGAACACGCCACACGGCTCGGCTTTACCTCGGAACACACGAGAACACGCCGCTCGGGCTTTACCTCGGAACACACGAGAGCACGCCACACGGCTCGGCTTTACCACGGAACACACGAGAACACGCCACACGGCTCGGCTTTACCTCGGAACACACCAGAACACGCCACACGGCTCGGCTTTACCACGGAACACACGAGAACACGCCACACGGCTCGGCTTTACCTCGGAACACACCAGAACACGCCACACGGCTCGGCTTTACCTCGGAACACACCAGAACACGCCACACGGCTCGGCTTTACCTCGGAACACACCAGAACACGCCACACGGCTCGGCTTTACCTCGGAACACACCAGAACACGCCACACGGCTCGGCTTTACCTCGGAACACACGAGAACACGCCACACGGCTCGGCTTTACCTCGGAACACACGAGAACACGCCACACGGCTCGGCTTTACCTCGGAACACACGAGAACACGCCACACGGCTCGGCTTTACCTCGGAACACACGAGAACACGCCACACGGCTCGGCTTTACCTCGGGAACACACCAGAACACGCCACACGGTTCGGCTTTACCTCGGAACACACGAGAACACGCCACACGGCTCGGCTTTACCTCGGAACACACGAGAACACGCCACACGGCTCGGCTTTACCTCGGGAACACACCAGAACACCGCACAGCAACGCAGCGCTCCTGTGTTGTATGCAGGTGTTTCTCTCCACCAAACAACCACTACAGGTGCAGGACAGCTCACTGGTAACCTAGAGGGACCCGCGGACTCACTTTCTAGTAACCTAGAGGGACCCGCGGACCCGCTCTGTCTGGTAACCTAGAGGGACCCGCGGACCCGCTCTGTCTGGTAACCTAGAGGGACCCGCGGACCCGCTCTGTCTGGTAACCTAGAGGGACCCGCGGACCCGCTCAGTCTGGTAACCTAGAGGGACCCGCGGACCCGCTCAGTCTGGTAACCTAGAGGGACCCGCGGACCCGCTCAGTCTGGTAACCTAGAGGGACCCGCTCTGTCTGGGTAACCTAGAGGGACCCGCTCTGTCTGGGTAACCTAGAGGGACCCGCTCTGTCTGGGTAACCTAGAGGGACCCGCTCTGTCTGGGTAACCTAGAGGGACCCGCTCTGTCTGGGTAACCTAGAGGGACCCGCTCTGTCTGGGTAACCTAGAGGGACCCGCTCTGTCTGGGTAACCTAGAGGGACCCGCTCTGTCTGGGTAACCTAGAGGGACCCGCTCTGTCTGGGTAACCTAGAGGGACCCGCTCTGTCTGGGTAACCTAGAGGGACCCGCTCTGTCTGGGTAACCTAGAGGGACCCGCTCTGTCTGGGTAACCTAGAGGGACCCGCTCTGTCTGGGTAACCTAGAGGGACCCGCTCTGTCTGGGTAACCTAGAGGGACCCGCTCTGTCTGGGTAACCTAGAGGGACCCGCTCTGTCTGGGTAACCTAGAGGGACCCGCTCTGTCTGGGTAACCTAGAGGGACCCGCTCTGTCTGGGTAACCTAGAGGGACCCGCTCTGTCTGGGTAACCTAGAGGGACCCGCTCTGTCTGGGTAACCTAGAGGGACCCGCTCTGTCTGGGTAACCTAGAGGGACCCGCTCTGTCTGGGTAACCTAGAGGGACCCGCTCTGTCTGGGTAACCTAGAGGGACCCGCTCTGTCTGGGTAACCTAGAGGGACCCGCTCTGTCTGGGTAACCTAGAGGGACCCGCTCTGTCTGGGTAACCTAGAGGGACCCGCTCTGTCTGGGTAACCTAGAGGGACCCGCTCTGTCTGGGTAACCTAGAGGGACCCGCTCTGTCTGGGTAACCTAGAGGGACCCGCTCTGTCTGGGTAACCTAGAGGGACCCGCTCTGTCTGGGTAACCTAGAGGGACCCGCTCTGTCTGGGTAACCTAGAGGGACCCGCTCTGTCTGGGTAACCTAGAGGGACCCGCTCTGTCTGGGTAACCTAGAGGGACCCGCTCTGTCTGGGTAACCTAGAGGGACCCGCTCTGTCTGGGTAACCTAGAGGGACCCGCTCTGTCTGGGTAACCTAGAGGGACCCGCTCTGTCTGGGTAACCTAGAGGGACCCGCTCTGTCTGGGTAACCTAGAGGGACCCGCTCTGTCTGGGTAACCTAGAGGGACCCGCTCTGTCTGGGTAACCTAGAGGGACCCGCTCTGTCTGGGTAACCTAGAGGGACCCGCTCTGTCTGGGTAACCTAGAGGGACCCGCTCTGTCTGGGTAACCTAGAGGGACCCGCTCTGTCTGGGTAACCTAGAGGGACCCGCTCTGTCTGGGTAACCTAGAGGGACCCGCTCTGTCTGGGTAACCTAGAGGGACCCGCTCTGTCTGGGTAACCTAGAGGGACCCGCTCTGTCTGGGTAACCTAGAGGGACCCGCTCTGTCTGGGTAACCTAGAGGGACCCGCTCTGTCTGGGTAACCTAGAGGGACCCGCTCTGTCTGGGTAACCTAGAGGGACCCGCTCTGTCTGGGTAACCTAGAGGGACCCGCTCTGTCTGGGTAACCTAGAGGGACCCGCTCTGTCTGGGTAACCTAGAGGGACCCGCTCTGTCTGGGTAACCTAGAGGGACCCGCTCTGTCTGGGTAACCTAGAGGGACCCGCTCTGTCTGGGTAACCTAGAGGGACCCGCTCTGTCTGGGTAACCTAGAGGGACCCGCTCTGTCTGGGTAACCTAGAGGGACCCGCTCTGTCTGGGTAACCTAGAGGGACCCGCTCTGTCTGGGTAACCTAGAGGGACCCGCTCTGTCTGGGTAACCTAGAGGGACCCGCTCTGTCTGGGTAACCTAGAGGGACCCGCTCTGTCTGGGTAACCTAGAGGGACCCGCTCTGTCTGGGTAACCTAGAGGGACCCGCTCTGTCTGGGTAACCTAGAGGGACCCGCTCTGTCTGGGTAACCTAGAGGGACCCGCTCTGTCTGGGTAACCTAGAGGGACCCGCTCTGTCTGGGTAACCTAGAGGGACCCGCTCTGTCTGGGTAACCTAGAGGGACCCGCTCTGTCTGGGTAACCTAGAGGGACCCGCTCTGTCTGGGTAACCTAGAGGGACCCGCTCTGTCTGGGTAACCTAGAGGGACCCGCTCTGTCTGGGTAACCTAGAGGGACCCGCTCTGTCTGGGTAACCTAGAGGGACCCGCTCTGTCTGGGTAACCTAGAGGGACCCGCTCTGTCTGGGTAACCTAGAGGGACCCGCTCTGTCTGGGTAACCTAGAGGGACCCGCTCTGTCTGGGTAACCTAGAGGGACCCGCTCTGTCTGGGTAACCTAGAGGGACCCGCTCTGTCTGGGTAACCTAGAGGGACCCGCTCTGTCTGGGTAACCTAGAGGGACCCGCTCTGTCTGGGTAACCTAGAGGGACCCGCTCTGTCTGGGTAACCTAGAGGGACCCGCTCTGTCTGGGTAACCTAGAGGGACCCGCTCTGTCTGGGTAACCTAGAGGGACCCGCTCTGTCTGGGTAACCTAGAGGGACCCGCTCTGTCTGGGTAACCTAGAGGGACCCGCTCTGTCTGGGTAACCTAGAGGGACCCGCTCTGTCTGGGTAACCTAGAGGGACCCGCTCTGTCTGGGTAACCTAGAGGGACCCGCTCTGTCTGGGTAACCTAGAGGGACCCGCTCTGTCTGGGTAACCTAGAGGGACCCGCTCTGTCTGGGTAACCTAGAGGGACCCGCTCTGTCTGGGTAACCTAGAGGGACCCGCTCTGTCTGGGTAACCTAGAGGGACCCGCTCTGTCTGGGTAACCTAGAGGGACCCGCTCTGTCTGGGTAACCTAGAGGGACCCGCTCTGTCTGGGTAACCTAGAGGGACCCGCTCTGTCTGGGTAACCTAGAGGGACCCGCTCTGTCTGGGTAACCTAGAGGGACCCGCTCTGTCTGGGTAACCTAGAGGGACCCGCTCTGTCTGGGTAACCTAGAGGGACCCGCTCTGTCTGGGTAACCTAGAGGGACCCGCTCTGTCTGGGTAACCTAGAGGGACCCGCTCTGTCTGGGTAACCTAGAGGGACCCGCTCTGTCTGGGTAACCTAGAGGGACCCGCTCTGTCTGGGTAACCTAGAGGGACCCGCTCTGTCTGGGTAACCTAGAGGGACCCGCTCTGTCTGGGTAACCTAGAGGGACCCGCTCTGTCTGGGTAACCTAGAGGGACCCGCTCTGTCTGGGTAACCTAGAGGGACCCGCTCTGTCTGGGTAACCTAGAGGGACCCGCTCTGTCTGGGTAACCTAGAGGGACCCGCTCTGTCTGGGTAACCTAGAGGGACCCGCTCTGTCTGGGTAACCTAGAGGGACCCGCTCTGTCTGGGTAACCTAGAGGGACCCGCTCTGTCTGGGTAACCTAGAGGGACCCGCTCTGTCTGGGTAACCTAGAGGGACCCGCTCTGTCTGGGTAACCTAGAGGGACCCGCTCTGTCTGGGTAACCTAGAGGGACCCGCTCTGTCTGGGTAACCTAGAGGGACCCGCTCTGTCTGGGTAACCTAGAGGGACCCGCTCTGTCTGGGTAACCTAGAGGGACCCGCTCTGTCTGGTAACCCTGTTGGTTTAGTTTACTTCTGTTCTCCTGGAAGCTGTGACCCACCCGTTGGTTAGGATAGGGTGTGATGTTTCACCAAACCCACAGTTAGGTATGTTTTGGGTTTAGGTTTCGGTTTTGATACAGCGGGAAAATGAAATGCTGATAAGTTACTTTGTGCTTATTTAATCAAATTATTCCTGATTTCCATATGATCATGAGTCGTGTGTGTGTGTGTGTGGCCTGATGAGAGCGTCATCAGCAAATAACAACACTTTGTATTTACTGAAATGAAAACACCACTATGACTCATCAACAACACTCAAATAAATTGCACTGTGAAATCGATATGTAAATAATATAGGCCTATGCTATGCTTTCCTCTGGAGAGAAAAGTGTGACTCTCCTAAAAGGGGGGGTGTGTCCGTGGCAACGGTACTTGTCATTTCCCACACCAGGGTAATGCGATGGCCGGTCACTGTTAAGTAGCCCTGGAGGCCAATTCATTCTGTAGTAAGCGCAACGCAAGGAGTATTGGCTATTTAATAGACCGCTTCGGCTTTTAGCTTGTTTACATAGAGCGGGTACTACCTGTTTTGCTGAAATGGCTGCAGGTGGGAGAAGTTCGTAAAGTGGCTTGAGCACTTTCACCAGGTGCTGAAAATACACCCTATTTTTCTAAACCACCCCAGAATGGACACACACACATCCGTGGCTATGAACACATTGCTCTTGTAGCATCAGCTGCCATGGCTCCTTGAATGCAGATGGGGAGACTTTTAGTAGGTTTTGTGTTTTCTTGATCCTGTGGTAGAGATACTGGGGTGATGTTGTAAATATGTCAACGTAGTTGAGGTGTTGGCAGCTGCTTAGTCTATTCTCGTTGAGCGTTGTGACATACTGTTAACGTTTTACATACATTAATATATACACAGTACCAGTCAAGTTTGGACTCATCTACTCATTCCAGGGTTTTTCTTTATTTTTTTACTCTTTGAAATAACACATAACAAGTGTTAAAACAAATCAAAATATATGAGATTCTTCAAAGTAGCCACCCTTTGCCTTGATGACAGTTTTGCACACTTGCATTCTCTCAACCAGCTTCATGAGGTAGTCACCTGGAAGGCTGCATTCTGCAACTGCAATGCAGTTGTGTTGTGACAAGGTACGGGTGGTATACAGAAGATAGCCCTATTTGGTAAAAGACCAAGTCCATATTATGGCAAGACCGGCTCAAATAAGCAAAGAGAAACGACAGTCCATCGTTACTTTTAAGACATGACGCTCAGTCAATACAGAAGTGCAGTCGCAAAAACTAAGTGCTATGATGAAACTGGCTCTCATGAGGACAGCCACAGGAAGGAAGACCCAGAGTTCCCTCTGCTGCAGAGGATAAGTTCATTAGAGTTAACTGCACCTCAGAATGCAGCCCAAATAAATGCTTCACAGAGTTCAAGTAACAGACACATCTCAACATCAACTGTTCAGAGGAGACTGTGTGAATCAGGCCTTCATGGTGGAATTGCTGCAAAGAAACCACTACTTAAGGACACCAATAAGAAGAGGAGGCTTGGGCCAAGAAACACGAGCAATGGACATTAGACCTGTGGAAATCTGTCCTTTTGGTTCGTTGATTCCAAATTTGAGATTTTTTGCTTCCAACCGCTGTCTTTGTGAGACGCAGAGTAGGTGAACAGATGATCTCCGCATGTATGGTTCCACAGGTGGTGTTATTGTGTGGAGGTGCTTTGCTGGTGACTGCCTGTGATTTATTTAGAATTCAAGGCACACTTAACCAGCATGTCTACCGCAGCGATATGCCATCCCATCTCCAGGCTGTGTAAGGGCAATTTGACCAAGGAGAGTGCTGCATCAGGTGACCTGGCCTCCACAATCACCTGACCTCAACCCAATTGAGATGGTTTGGGATGAGTCGGACCGCAGAGTGAAGGAAAAGCAGCCAACAAGTGCTCAGCATATGTGGGAACTCCTTCAAGACTGTTGGGAAAGCATTCCAGGTGAAGCTGGTTGAGAGAATGCCAAGAGTGTGCAAAGCTGTCATCAAGGCAAAAGGGTGGCTACTTTGAAGAATCTCAAATATAAAATATATGATTTGTGTAACACTTTATGGTTACTACATAATTCCATATGTGTTATTTCATAGTGTTGATGTCTTCACTATTACTCTACAATGTAGAAAATAGTAAAAATAAAGAAAAACCCTGGAATGAGTAGGAGTGTTTAACATTTGACTGGTACTGTATATATTTTTAGTATTAATTCGGATTCCTTGTACTGAACGGATTGGTTGAAATACTTGCTTTGTTCCACCTATTACTTTGTATATATCATGTTGTATTTTCCTGTGGTTACTGTAGTATTTACGACCCGTAGACTAACTTTTTATTTCTTGTGTTTCCTACAGTTCTACCTCCAGGACACTAAAAGCAGTAACGGGACGTTCATCAACAGCCAGCGTCTGAGCCGGGGGTCCGAGGAAAGCCCCCCCTGCGAGGTCCTCTCTGGCGACACCATCCAGTTTGGGGTTGACGTCACAGAGAACACGCGCAAAGGTACACACACACACACACACACACACACACACACACACACACACACACACACACACACACACACACACACACACAATGATGATGTCAAGTATATGGTAAACAAAAATGTATGTATAGTACACCAGAGTTGTAGAGGGAAACCGACGTGTTCCTGAGAGTCTTCTCTTTCAGTGATTGGGTCATTATATTAATATTGGGTCGTAGTTGAATATTATCGTAAACGGTTCAAGTTAGAGAGACACGTTATTGGGAATAAAACTTCTGTTTTACATTTCTATCGTGTCTATCAGAGGTTACTCTGGTGTCTAGTCTTAAAGCCCTCAGTTGTGTTAAATAGGGGCATTCTGGGAACAACGTCCACCACTATGGTACATGTAGGGGCCTACACAACCGTAAGGGCTACTTCCCAATTATCCCTCCTTCCTCCCAAAGTCTACACTTGCTCCCATATCCCTTCACTGATTTATTTTTGTATAGGAAATAACTGATTTAACAAATATGGTAGAAACTAACCCATAGGGGTGTAATGGGGCATGCATTGGTACTGAGCTGTTTGGTGCGGGGACCTCTGTTCGGTCCGCACTGTGAACCCATGTAAATACATTTAAAAAATAATATTTATAGAATGGAACCACTAGACCTATAGGATATGCCTATACGCTGAGTTCTGGGCTAATGCCTCCTGAGTAAATCTGAGCTGGGAAAAAACTAAAGGCTATTCCACTAAAACTAGAGCCTATGCACACTTTTTAATCAACATTTTAATCTTAATTGCCTCATTTCAAATTGTCTTATTAGACTGGACCTGCTGTAGTAGACTGGACCTGCTGTAGTAGACTGGACCTGCCTGTAGTAGACTGGACCTGCCTGTAGTAGACTGGACCTGCCTGTAGTAGACTGGACCTGCCTGTAGTAGACTGGACCTGCCTGTAGTAGACTGGACCTGCCTGTAGTAGACTGGACCTGCCTGTAGTAGACTGGACCTGCCTGTAGTAGACTGGACCTGCCTGTAGTAGACTGGACCTGCCTGTAGTAGACTGGACCTGCCTGTAGTAGACTGGACCTGCTGTAGTAGACTGGACCTGCTGTAGTAGACTGGACCTGCCTGTAGTAGACTGGACCTGCCTGTAGTAGACTGGACCTGCCTGTAGTAGACTGGACCTGCCTGTAGTAGACTGGACCTGCCTGTAGTAGACTGGACCTGCCTGTAGTAGACTGGACCTACTGTGTGTTGGTCTACCTGTATTAGACAGGACCTGCTGTAGTAGACTGGACCTGCTGTGTGTTGGTCTACCTGTAGTAGACTGGACCTGCTGTAGTAGACTGGACCTGCTGTAGTAGACTGGACCTGCTGTAGTAGACTGGACCTGCTGTATTAGACTGGACCTGCTGTGTGTTGGTCTGCCTGTATTAGACTGGACCTGCTGTGTTAGACTGGACCTGCTGTGTTAGACTGGACCTGCTGTGTTAGACTGGACCTGCCTGTGTTAGACTGGACCTGCCTGTATTAGACTGGACCTGCCTGTATTAGACTGGACCTGCCTGTATTAGACTGGACCTGCCTGTATTAGACTGGACCTGCTGTATTAGACTGGACCTGCTGTATTAGACTGGACCTGCTGTAGTAGACTGGACCTGCTGTAGTAGACTGGACCTGCTGTAGTAGACTGGACCTACTGTGTGTTGGTCTGCCTGTATTAGACTGGACCTGCTTGTATTAGACTGGACCTGCTTGTATTAGACTGGACCTGCTTGTATTAGACTGGACCTGCTTGTATTAGACTGGACCTGCTGTAGTAGACTGGACCTGCTGTGTGTTGGTCTGCCTGTATTAGACTGGATTGCTGGGTTAGACTGGACCTGCTGTGTGTTGGTCTGCCTGTATTAGACTGGACCTGCTGTATTAGACTGGACCTTCTGTATTAGACTGGACCTGCTGTGTGTTGGTCTGCCTGTATTAGACTGGACCTGCTGTATTAGACTGGACCTTCTGTATTAGACTGGACCTGCTGTGTGTTGGTCTGCCTGTATTAGACTGGACCTGCTGTGTTAGACTGGACCTGCTGTGTGTTGGTTTGCCTGTATTAGACTGGACCTGCTGTATTAGACTGGACCTGCTGTAGTAGACTGGACCTACTGTGTGTTGGCCTGCCTGTATTAGACTGGACCTGCTGTATTAGACTGGACCTGCTGTATTAGACTGGACCTGCTGTGTGTTGGCCTGCCTGTATTAGACTGGACCTGCTGTGTGTTGGCCTGCCTGTATTAGACTGGACCTGCTGTATTAGACTGGACCTGCTGTGTGTTGACCTGCCTGTATTAGACTGGACCTGCTGTGTTAGACTAGACCTGCTGTATTAGACTGGACCTGCTGTATTAGACTGGACCTGCTGTATTAGACTGGACCTGCTGTATTAGACTGGACCTGCTGTAGTAGACTGGGCCTGCTGTAGTAGACTGGACCTGCTGTGTGTTGGCCTGCCTGTATTAGACTGGACCTGCTGTATTAGACTGGACCTGCTGTATTAGACTGGACCTGCTGTGTGTTGGCCTGCCTGTATTAGACTGGACCTGCTGTATTAGACTGGACCTGCTGTATTAGACTGGACCGGCCTGTATTAGACTGGACCTGCCTGTATTAGACTGGACCTACTGTAGTAGACTGGACCTGCCTGTATTAGACTGGACCTGCTGTATTAGACTGGACCTACTGTGTGTTGGTCTGCCTATATTAGACTGGACCTGCTGTGTGTTGTTCTACCTGTATTAGACTGGACCTGCTGTAGTAGACTGGACCTGCTGTAGTAGACTGGACCTGCTGTATTAGACTGGACCTGCCTGTATTAGACTGGACCTGCCTGTATTAGACTGGACCTACTGTAGTAGACTGGACCTGCCTGTATTAGACTGGACCTGCTGTATTAGACTGGACCTACTGTGTGTTGGCCTGCCTGTATAAGACTGGACCTGCTGTGTGTTGGCCTGCCTGTTTTAGACTGGACCTGCTGTGTGTTGGCCTGCCTGTATTAGACTGGACCTACTGTGTGTTGGTCTGCCTGTATTAGACTGGACCTGCTGTGTGTTGGTCTGCCTGTTAGACTGGACCTGCTGTATTAGACTGGACCTGCTGTATTAGACTGGACCTGCTGTGTGTTGGCCTGCCTGTATTAGACTGGACCTGCTGTGTGTTGGCCTGCCTGTATTAGACTGGACCTGCTGTGTGTTGGGCTGCCTGTATTAGACTGGACCTGCTGTGTGTTGGCCTGCCTGTATTAGACTGGACCTGCTGTATTAGACTGGACCTGCTGTATTAGACTGGACCTGCTGTATTAGACTGGACCTGCTGTATTAGACTGGACCTGCTGTATTAGACTTGACCTGCTGTATTAGACTGGACCTGCTGTATTAGACTGGACCTGCTGTATTAGACTGGACCTGCTGTATTTGACTGGACCTGCTGTATTAGACTGGACCTGCTGTATTAGACTGAACCTGCTGTATTAGACTGGACCTGCTGTGTGTTGGCCTGCCTGTATTAGACTGGACCTGCTGTGTGTTGGCCTGCCTGTATTAGACTGGACCTGCTGTGTGTTGGCCTGCCTGTATTAGACTGGACCTGCTGTATTAGACTGGACCTGCTGTATTAGACTTGACCTGCTGTATTAGACTGGACCTGCTGTATTAGACTGGACCTGCTGTGTGTTGGCCTCCCTGTATTAGACTGGACCTACTGTATTAGACTGAACCTGCTGTATTAGACTGGACCTGCTGTAGTAGACTGGACCTGCTGTAGTAGACTGGACCTGCTGTAGTAGACTGGACCTGCTGTAGTAGACTGGACCTGCTGTATTAGACTGGACCTGCTGTATTAGACTGGACCTGCTGTATTAGACTGGACCTGCTGTGTGTTGGCCTGCCTGTATTAGACTGAACCTGCTGTATTAGACTGGACCTGCTGTAGTAGACTGGACCTGCTGTAGTAGACTGGACCTGCTGTATTAGACTGGACCTGCTGTGTGTTGGCCTGCCTGTATTAGACTGAACCTGCTGTATTAGACTGGACCTGCTGTAGTAGACTGGACCTGCTGTAGTAGACTGGACCTGCTGTGTGTTGGCCTGCCTGTATTAGACAGGTGTTTACCCTGCTTTAGAGGCTGTGGGTGAATGCAACTTTTACATGTATCTTCTGTGTCATTTTTTCGGAGCCTTATCAGTGAATCTTTACTGTTGGTCATTGTTTGTATAGGATTTTGGTGGTGTTGATGTTCATATAACCTGTTTGTGTGTTCCAGTCACTCATGGCTGCATAGTGTCTACAATCAAGCTGTTTCTACCTGACGGCATGGAGGCTCGACGACGATCAGAGTAAGTAGTACAGAGTTAGTTAAATACTTGCAAGTAGTACTCTATTGTAGCCGATAGTTCTGCGCTCTGGCATTCTCATTCAACTGTTGTTACCAACGAGCTGCGACGGGGCCGCTAGGGGGACCGGCGACGGGGCCGCTAGGGGGACCGGCGACGGGGCCGCTAGGGGGACCGGCGACGGGGCCGCTAGGGGGACCGGCGACGGGGCCGCTAGGGGGACCGGCGACGGGGACTCTTGCTGTATAAGATGGAGGGAGGAGGAGAGGTAGATGACGAGGAGGTTGGGGGATGACTGAGTCAACTGAGACAGCTGTTCAGCCCCCCCACCCTGTTTCTGCGTCTCCTCTCAGAGCCCATCTGTGTGCTTTAACAAATGTGGTTTCTACTGACAGGAAGGTGGTGTGGTGGTCCTTCGTGGGCTAATTTTGTCATGAAACTTTGTCGTCCAAGTCTGGTATTCTCTGGATTTATGGCGCTTTCAAGACAACTTTGAACTCGGGGGGGGGGGGGGGGGGGGGGGTAAAAAGCACGGTCGAATCATGATCAGTGATCTTCAGGTCGGAGCTCTAGAAAGAGGCCCGAGTTCCCGACTTGGAATTCCGACTTGGATGGCCGTTTCAAAGCGTATATTCCCTGTTTTGAAAGCGGCAGAAGTCATGCTGGATTGACAGCAGGGCCAATGTTGAATGTTTATCATTTTAAGCTTGGAAAAGAGACCCTTAAACCCAGACTTGGATCACACAGCTACTCCACTGAATAGCAGGCTAATGATTGCTTTACAATGCTTGCAGTTAGCCACTGATTCCCTTCCAGACCACTCATTGTTGAATTTGCCATTTCCAACTTCTTGTGTAATGTTTATGTCTAATGGCCGATGAGCACCGATATGTTTTATCTAGAATTTATATTTATATGACAAGGATTGCTAAGGATTTGCCAGTAGATTGTCGACTTGATTCATGATGATGACTGCGAACTAAGACTTTGAAAGTATGATGTTGACATGATCAGTCCAATCAAAGCTACTGTACACGTAACGTGATTTGACGTCATTTTATCTGTGGCCAATGACCTTCTGTGGCCAATGACCTTCTGTGGCCAATGACCTTCTGTGGCCAATGGCCTTCTGTGGCCAATGGCCTTCTGTGGCCAATGGCCTTCTGTGGCCAATGACCTTCTGTGGCCAATGACCTTCTGTGGCCAATGACCTTCTGTGGCCAATGACCTTCTGTGGCCAATGACCTTCTGTGGCCAATGACCTTCTGTGGCCAATGACCTTCTGTGGCCAATGGCCTTCTTGGATGAGCACTTCTAATGTAACTCCATGGCAGCACCCAGGGGGCTAGAATATTCCAGCTCTCCCTGTCGATTTTTGCGGTGACGTAGTGTCGCCATGTGAACAGAACACTGAGCCAATCACGACTTTATACTAGAGAACTCTTACGCTCCATATTTCCCGCCGCCCCACCACCACAGAAAGCACTGAGCGAGGCTGAAACACCTGCATTTTGGAGCTGCCATACTCAAGAAAACAAAAAAGAGATCATGTTTTTTGTATGCCGCTTTATTAACGTAATTATTATTTTTTTCCATTGTTTGCAAACACTTGTGGCACACAAAAATACAAAATATGACTGGTCGCCACTGCTCGGCCCTCCAACACCACTTCCAGCAGCATCTGGTCTCCCATCCAACCCTGCTTAACTTCAGAGGCACGCCAACAGTGGAATGCAATGGTGGTATGCTGCTGGCAAAAAAAAAAAAGAGTCAAGTATGGCCATTTGTGATTTATAGTAACATAAATGCTGCAGTAGCTGTCAAGTATTTCTGCTGTTTTGTTTCTTATCTGTTAATTCAAAGATATCTGAATCCTAAAGTTACAGCTATTTCACCTCACACAACAGCACTGGTGGACTGTGAGTGAATCGCTGAAAGATTATATTTTCGAAGCAAAACGCACGGGCATAAAAGTTTACTTTAATTTACTCTTAAGTTTAGGAGTGAGATATTTGTCCTGGTGTTTCTTGTCCATTTACAAGCTAGTTTGCTTTTCAACGTTTGAGTTTGCTTCCAGTGCTAGCAAAGAGACATTGTCGGGCAGATACCCGACCGTATGAAGAAACTGCTTCTCCAATAGAATTCCCCGATCAAACTTGTAGGCGACGTTGGCTAGCTGAGCTCATGTGGAGAAACACTTCAGGTCTAACGGCCGTGTCTAACTGGTTGTTGCTGTTGACCCCCTGCACTCCTATCGCTCTCTCTCCCTCCCTCTGTTGTTGCTGTTGACCCCTGCCCTCCTATTGCTCTCTCTCCCTCCCTCTGTTGTTGCTGTTGACCCCCTGCCCTCCTATCGCTCTCTCTCCCTCCCTCTGTTGTTGCTGTTGACCCCCTGCCCTCCTATCGCTCTCTCTCCCTCCCTCTGTTGTTGCTGTTGACCCCCCGCCCTCCTATCGCTCTCTCTCCCTCCCTCTGTTGTTGCTGTTGACCCCCTGCCCTCCTATCGCTCTCTCTCCCTCCCTCTGTTGTTGCTGTTGACCCCCTGCCCTCCTATCGCTCTCTCTCCCTCCCTCTGTTGTTGCTGTTGACCCCCTGCCCTCCTATCGCTCTCTCTCCCTCCCTCTGTTGTTGCTGTTGACCCCCTGCCCTCCTATCGCTCTCTCTCCCTCCCTCTGTTGTTGCTGTTGACCCCCTGCCCTCCTATTGCTCTCTCTCCCTCCCTCTGTTGTTGCTGTTGACCCCCGCCCTCCTATCGCTCTCTCTCCCTCCCTCTGTTGTTGCTGTTGACCCCCGCCCTCCTATTGCTCTCTCTCCCTCCCTCTGTTGTTGCTGTTGACCCCCTGCCCTCCTATCGCTCTCTCTCCCTCCCTCTGTTGTTGCTGTTGACCCCCTGCCCTCCTATCGCTCTCTCTCCCTCCCTCTGTTGTTGCTGTTGACCCCCGCCCTCCTATCGCTCTCTCTCCCTCCCTCTGTTGTTGCTGTTGACCCCCGCCCTCCTATCGCTCTCTCTCCCTCCCTCTGTTGTTGCTGTTGACCCCCTGCCCTCCTATCGCTCTCTGTGCCTCGACACAATCCTGTCTCGGAGTTCTACGGAAAATTCCTTCGCCCTCATGGGTTTGGTTTTTGCTCTGACATGCACTTTCAACTGTGGGACCTTATATAGACAGGTGTGTGCCTTTCCAAATCATGTCCAATCAATTGAATTGACCACAGGTGGATTCCAATCAAGTTGTAGAAACATCTCAAGGACGATCAATGGAAACAGGATGCACCTGAGCTCAATTTAGTCTCATAGCAAAGGGTCTGAATACTTACAATTGAAGTCGGAAGTTTACATACACCTTAGCCAAATACATTTAAACTCAGTTTTTCAAAATTCCTGACATTTAATCCTAGTAAAAATTCCCTGTTTTAGATCAGTTAGGATAACCACTTTATTTTAAGAATGTGAAATGTCAGAATAATAGAGAATGATTTATTTCAGCTTTTATTTCTTTCATCACATTACCAGTAGGTCAGAAGTTTACATACACTCAATTAGTAATTGGTAGCATTGCCTTTTAAATTGTTCAACTTGGGTCAAATGTTTCGGGTAGCCTTCCACAATAAGTTGGGTGAATTTTGGCCCATTCCTCCTGACAGAGCTGTGGTAACTGAGTCAGGTTTGTAGGCCTCCTCGCTCACACACACTTATTCATTTCTGCCCACAATTTTCTATGGGATTGAGGTCAGGGCTTTGTGATGGCCACTCCAATACCTTGACTTTGTTGTCCTTAAGCCACTTAGCCACAATGTTGGAAGTATGCTTGGGGTCATTGTCCAGTTGGAAGACTCATTTGTGACTAAGCTTTAACTTCTTGATTCATGTCTTGAGATGTTGCTTCAATAAATCCACATAATTTTCCTCCCTCATGATGCCATCTATTTTGAAGTGCACCAGTACCTCCTGCAGCAAAGCACCCCCACAACATGATGCTGCCACCCCCGTGCTTCATGGTTGGGATGGTGTTCTTCGGTTTGCAAGCCTCCCCCTTTTTCCTCCAAACACAACGATGGTCATTATGGCCAAACAGTTCTATTTTTGTTTCATCAGACCAAAGGACATTTCTCGAAAAAGTACAATCTTTGTCCCCATGTGCAGTTGCAAACCGTGGTCTGGATTTTTTATGGTGGTTTTGGAGCAGTGGCTTCTTCCTTGCTGAGCGGCCTTTCAGGTTATGTTGATATAGGACTCGTTTTACTGTAGATATAGATACTTTTGTACCTGCTTCCTCCAGCATCTTCACAAAGTCCTTTGCTGTTCTAGGAATGATTTGCACTTTTCGCACCAAAGTACGTTCATCTCTAGGAGACAGCCCGCGTCTCCTTCCTGGGCGGTATGACGTCTGCGTGGTCCCATGGTGTTTATACTTGCGTACTATTGTTTGTACAGATGAACGTGGTACCTTCAGTCATTTGGAAATTGCTCCCAAGGATGAACCAGACTTGTGGAGGTCCAATTTTTTTTTTCTGAGGTCCTGTCTTTCTTTAGATTTTCTCATGATGCCAAGCAAAGAGGCACTGAGTTTGAAGGTAGGCCTTGAAATACATCCACAAGTACACCTCCCATTAACTCAAATGATGTCAATTAGCCTATCAGAAGCTTCTAAAGCCATGACCTCATTTTCTGGAATTTTCCAAGCTGTTTAAAGGCACAGTCAACTTGTGTATATAAAACTCTGACCCACTGGAATTGTGATACAGTGAAATAATCTGTCTGTTAACAATTGTTGGAAAAATTACTTGTCATGCACAAAGTAGATGTCCTAACCGACTTGCCAAAACTATAGTTTGTTAACAAGAAGTTTGGTGTGTGGTTGAAAAATGAGTTTTAATAACTCCAACTTAAGTGTTTGTCAACTACTGACTTCAACTGTATGTAAATAAGGTATTTCTGTATCTTTTTAAAAATAAATTAGCAAAAATGTCTAAACCTGTTTTTTGCTTTGTCATTATGGGGTGTGTAGATTGAGAAACCCAACTTAATATATGTTAGAATCAGGCTGTTACGTAACACAAAAAAACTTTTTGTTTTTGCCACATACCCGTTTTGGCACGGGAGCACTTTTCAAAACTACTCTTCTGAACTTTTACGAAAGCTCTAAATCACTTTTAAATCGGGATTAAAAGGGACATTGTTGTGCAAGCTTCCTCTGAAATATATTTATATGGTGAGGACAGCCAGATGTTCTATTTGTATGGGACTCACCTGTCACAAGGTTTTGTCGTTTTTGAGTCATTGTGAAATGGGAATGCCGTCCAACCTGTGTCCTGTTGTTCACCTGTAGAGAACCGTGTTATATCTGTACTGGTTTATGTAACCGCAGTGTTTTTTGTGGACCACAAAGTCAGATAGACACAGGTCCAACTGCTGTTGTCCTCCTCCAGTTTTACAACATATCTTTCTCTTTATGAACATCACAAGAGATACATCCTTATCATGTGCAGTTAGCTTAGCACATAGGCAGTAAAATGTTGAGGAAACCTGAGGGACAATCTGTGTATGGGAGCTCTTTGACTCTTCCACCTGGGAGGGGCAGGTACAGTGGGGAGGTTGTTCCTGCTTTGCTGTGTGTGTGTGTGTGAGTGATTGTGACAGACTGGTTTGAAAATACAGAAGTAGTGTTATCTTGCTTTGAGAGAACGGAGGTAGTTGAACTGAAGTTCCTCGTTGATCAACCAACGGGGCTATTACTGACTGGTCTGAAGAGACTATCTGTCTACTTATTGTGGTTGGAGCTTACCTGGTTGCGTGAAGCCAAGTGCTTATCAGGTAACCTGACGTGTGTGTCAGTGCTTGCAAGTCAATACCTTTTTGTTCATGTGTAGGTTAAGCTTGAGACGGGCAAGTGTGGCTGAAATGACTAGGAAGGAAGCCCTGATGCTGTTTTTCCAGCAGCATGTAGTAGACTGTCAGTAGACTACAGTGGTGTCACTGTTATCACAATGAGCCTGTATGTTTTGACTCTGTGCCAGCACCGATACAACCCAGCTAGAACTAGAGTGAAACCTGTTAGCACGCTGGAGGGTAGTGTTAGGTCTTGTGTGTTTTGACTCTGTGCCA